>NC_074671.1:55272437-55322437 GCF_029448725.1 Salvelinus fontinalis
AGACACTGACCCATTTAACATACACACCCCTAGATAATCCAAAAACACATACATTCCCCATGTCACACCCTGACCTAACTAAAATAATAAAGAAAACAAAGAATACTAAGGCCAGGGCGTGACAGTACCCCCCCCCCCCCCCCCCCCCCCCCCCAAAGGTGCGGACTCCGGCCGCAAAACCTAACACAGAAAGGGAGGGTCCGGGGTGGGCCTTCCTATGGCGGCGGCTCAGGTGCGGGACGTGACCCCCACTCCACCATTGTCAATACCAGCTTTGGTGTCTCTGGTAGATCCTGGCTGACTGGCGGCTCTGGAAGATCCTGGCTGGCTGGCGACTCTGGCTGCTCATGGCTGACTGGCGACTCTGGCTGCTCATGGCTGACTGGCGACTCTGGCTGCTCATGGCTGACTGGCGACTCTGGCTGATCATGGCTGACTGGCGACTCTGGCTGCTCATGGCTAACTGGCGACTCTGGCTGATCCTGGCTGACTGGCGACTCTGGCTGCTCATGGCTGACTGGTGACTCTGGCTGCTCATGGCTGACTGGCGACTCTGGCTGCTCATGGCTGACTGGCGACTCTGGCTGCTCATGGCTGACTGGCGACTCTGACTGCTCATGGCTGACTGGCGACTCTGGCTGCTCATGGCTGACTGGCAACGCTGGCTGCTCATGGCTGACTGGCGACTCTGGCAGATCCTGGCTGACGGGTGGCTCTGGCAGATCCTGGCTGATTGGCAGCTCTGGCAGATCCTGGCTGATTGGCGGTTCTGGCAGATCCTGGCTGATTGGCGGCTCTGGCAGATCCTGGCTGACTGGCGGCTCTAGCGGCTCCTGACTGACGAACGGCTCTGACGGCTCGGGACAGACGGGCGGCTCTAATGGCGCTGGGCAGACGGATGGCTCAGATGGCGCTGGGCAGACGGATGGCTCAGATGGCGCTGGGCAGACGGATGGCTCAGATGGCACTGGGCAGACGGATGGCTAAGATGGCGCTGGGTAGACGGATGGCTCAGACGGCGCTGGGCAGGCAGGCGGCTCAGACGGCGCTGGGCAGACGAGCAGTGCAGGCGGCGTTGGGCAGACGGCCGACTCTGACCTGCTGAGGCGCACAGTAGGCCTGGTGTGTGGTGCCGGAACTGGTGGTACCGGACTGGAGACACGCACCTCAAGGCTAGTGCGGGGAGCAGGAACAGGGCACACTGAATTATCGAGGCGCACTATAGGCCTGGTGCGTGGTACCGGAACTGGTGGTACCGGGCTGAGGGCACGCACCTCAGGGCGAGTGCGGGGAGAAGGAACAGTGCGTACAGGGCTCCGGAGACGCACAGGAGGCTTGGTGCGTGGTACCGGAACTGGAGGTACCGGGCTGGGGACACGCCTCTCAGGGCGAGTGCGGGGAGCAGCAACAGGACGCACAAGAGGCTTGGTGCGTGGTGTAGGCACTGGTGGTAATGGGCTGGAGACACGCACCACAGGGCTAGTGCGTGGAGGAGGAACAGGGCTCTGGAGACGCCCAGGAAGCCTGGTGCGTGGTGTAGGCACTGGTGGTACTGGGCTGGGGCGGGGAGGTGGCGCCGGAAATACCGGACCGTGCAGGCGTACTGGCTCCCTTGAGCACTGAGCCTGCCCAACCTTAGCTGGTCGTATGCTCCCCGTAGCCCGACCAGTGCGGGGAGGTGGAATAACCCGCACTGGGCTGTGTAGGCGAACTGGGGACACCATGCGTAAGGCTGGTGCCATGTATGCCGGCCCGAGGAGACGCACTGGAGGCCAGATGCGTTGGGCCGGCTTCATGACATTCGGCTCAATACTCAATCTAGCCCTGCCAGTGCGGGGAGGTGGAATAACCCACACCGGGCTATGCACACGTACAGGAGACACCGTGCGCTCTACCGCATAACACGGTGTCTGCCCGTACTTTCGCGCTCCACGGTAAGCTCGGGGAGTTGGCGCAGGTCTCCTACCTGACTTCGCCACACTCCCTTGTAGCCCCCCCAAGACATTTTTGGGTTTTACTCTCGGGCTTCCAGCCTTGCTTCCGTGCTGCCTCCTCATATCGCCTCCTCTCGGCTTTAGCTGCCTCCAGCTCTTCACGAGGGAGGCGATATTCTCCCGGTTGAGGCCAAGGTCCCTTACCTTCCAGTATCTGCTTCTGAAGCTAAGCAGGGTTGGTCCTGGTCAGTCCCTGGATGGGAGACCAGATGCTGCTGGAAGTGGTGTTGGAGGGCCAGTAGGGGGCACTCTTTCCTCTGGTCTAAAAATATCCCAATGCCCCAGGGCAGTGATTGGGGACACTGCCCTGTGTAGGGTGCCGTCTTTCGGATGGGACGTTAAACGGGTGTCCTGACTCTCTGAGGTCATTAAAGATCCCATGGCACTTATCGTAAGAGTAGGGGTGTTAACCCCAGTGTCCTGGCTAAATTCCCAATCTGGCCCTCAAACCATCGTGGTCACCTAATAATCCCCAGTTTACAATTGGCTCATTCATCCCCCTCCTCTCCCCTGTAACTATTCCCCAGGTCGTTGCTGCAAATGAGAAGATGTTCTCAGTCAACTTACCTGGTAAAATAATGGTAAAATTAAAAATTAAAAAAATAAAATAAATAAAAAATCTCCTCCCAAGTCCAAGAATCCTTTATGCGTTGCTCCTGCTGCTGCTTAACACGCTGCTTGGTCCCGTTGTGGTGGGTAATTCTGTCACGATCGTCTTGAGGATAATGAGTGGACCAAGGCGCAGCGTGTGAAAAATACATCTCTTTTATTTGAGACGAGTGAAACACGAAACTAACACTTATAACAAAACAAAACAAAACAACAAACGACCGTGAAGCTACAAACGTAAGTGCAATACAAAAGCTACAAACGTTCTACATAGACAATTACCCACAAAACCCAATGCCTATGGCTGCCTTAAATATGGCTCTCAATCAGAGACAATGAACCACAGCTGCCTCTAATTGAGAACCAATCTAGGCAGCCATAGACATACAAACACCTAGACAAGACACTGACCCATTTAACATACAAACCCCTAGACAATCCAAAAACACATACATTCCCCATGTCACACCCTGACCTAACTAAAATAATAAAGAAAACAAAGAATACTAAGGCCAGGGCGTGACAGCATGGATTCATTTTTCTGCATCATTTTTGGACAGAAAATTTCTGATTTTTGCAATGTTACGTAGATGGAAAAAAGCTGTCCTTGAAACAGTCTTGATATGTTCGTCAAAAGAGAGATCAGGGTCCAGAGTAACGCCGAGGTCCTTCACAGTTTTATTTGAGACGACTTTACAACCATCAAGATTAATTGTCAGATTTAACAGAAGATCTCTTTGTTTCTTGGGATCTAGAACAAGCATCTCTGTTTTGTCCTAGTTTAAAAGTAGAAAGTTTTCAGCCATCCACTTCCTTATGTCTGAAACACAGGCTTCTAGCGAGGGCAATTTTGGGGCTTCACCATGTTTCATTGAAATGTACAGCTGTGTGTCATCCGCATAGCAGTGAAAGTTAACATTATGTTTTCGAATGACATCCCCAAGAGGTAAAATATATAGTGAAAACAATAATGGTCCTAAAACGGAACCTTGAGGAACACCGAAATGTACAGTTGATTTGTCAGAGGACAAACCATTCACAGATACAAACTGATATCTTTCCGACAGATAAGATCTAAACCAGGCCAGAACTTGTCCGTGTAGACCAATTTGGGTTTCCAATCTCTCCAAAAGAATGTGGTGATCGATGGTGTCAAAGGCAGCACTAAGGTCTAGTAGCACGAGGACAGGTGCAGAGCCTCGGTCTGACGCCATTAAAAGGTAATTTACCACCTTCACAAGTGCAGTCTCAGTGCTATGATGGGGTCTAAAACCAGACTGAAGCATTTCGTATACATTGTTTGTCTTCAGGAAGGCAGTGAGTTGCTGCGCAACAGCTTTTTCTAAAATTTTTGAGAGGAATGGAAGATTCGATATATAGGCCGATAGTTTTTTATATTTTCTGGGTCAAGGTTTGGCTTTTTCAAGAGAGGCTTTATTATTGCCACTTTTAGTGAGTTTGGTACACATCCGGTGGATAGAGAGACGCTTATTATGTTCAACATAGGAGGGCCAAGCACATGAAGCAGCTCTTTAAGTAGTTTAGGTGGAATAGGGTCCAGTATGCAGCTTGTAGGTTTAGAGGCCATGATTATTTTCATTATTGTGTCAAGAGATATAGTACTAAAACACTTAAGTGTCTCTCTTGATCCTAGGTCCTGGCAGAGTTGTGCAGACTCAGGACAAATGAGCTTTGGAGGAATACGCAGATTTAAAGAGGAGTCCGTAATTTGCTTTCTAGTGATCATGATCTTTTCCTCAAAGAAGTTCATGAATTTATTACTGCTGAAGTGAAAGCCATCCTCACTTGGGGAATGCTGCTTTTTAGTTAGCTTTGCGACAGTATCAAAAATACATTTTGGATTGTTCTTATTTTCCTCAATTAAGTTGGAAAAATAGGATGATCGAGCAGCAGTGAGGGCACTTCGATACTGCACGGTACTGTCTTTCCAAGCTAGTCGGAAGACTTCCAGTTTGGTGTGGCGCCATTTCCGTTCCAATTATCTGGAAGCTTGCTTCAGAGCTCGGGTATCTTCTGTATACCAGGGAGCTAGTTTCTTATAACAAATGTTTTTAGTTTTTAGGGGTGCAACTGCATCTAGGGTATTGCACAAGGTTAAATTGAGTTCCTCAGTTAGGTTGTTAACTGATTTTTGACCTCTGACGTCCTTGGGTAGGCAGAAGGAGTCTGGAAGGGCATCAAAGAATCTTTGTGTTGTCTCAGAATTTATAGCACAACTTTTGATGCTCCTTGGTTGGGGTCTGAGCAGATTATTTGTTGCGATTGCAAATGTAATAAAATGGTGGTGCGATAATCCAGGATTATGAGGAAAAACATTAAGATCTACAACATTTATTCCATGGGACAAAACTAGGTCCAGAGTATGACTGTGGCAGTGAGTAGGTCCAGAGACATGTTGGAAAAAAACCACTGCGTCGATGATGGCTCCGAAAGCCTTTTGGAGTGGGTCTGTGGACTTTTCCATGTGAATATTAAAATCACCAAAAATTAGAATATTATCTGCTATGACTACAAGGTCCGATAGGAATTCAGGGAACTCAGTGTGGATCGCTGTATATGGCCCAGGAGGCCTGTAAACCGTAGCTAGAAAAAAGGATTGAGTAGGCTGCATAGATTTCATGACTAGAAGCTCAAAAGACGAAAACGTCATTTTCTTTTTTGTAAATTGAAATTTGCTATCGTAAATGTTAGCAACACCTCCGCCTTTGCGGGATGCACGGGGGATATGGTCACTAGTGTAACCAGGAGGTGAGGCCTCATTTAACACAGTAAATTCATCAGGCTTAAGCCATGTTTCAGTCAGGCCAATCACATCAAGATTATGATCAGTGATTAGTTCATTGACTATAACTGCCTTTGAAGTGAGGGATCTAACATTAAGTAGCCCTATTTTGAGATGTGAGGCATCACGATCTCTTTCAATAATGGCAGGAATGGAGGAGGTCTCTATCCTAGTGAGATTGCTAAGGCGAACACCGCCATGTTTAGTTTTGCCCAACCTAGCTCAAGGCACAGACACAGTCTCAATGGGGATAGCTGAGCTTACAGGTATTACAAAGTAACAAAGTAAGAGATAAGAATAACAAATAATTAAAGAGCAGCAGTAAATAACAATAGCGGGTCTATATACGGGGGTACTGGTACAGGGTCAATGTGTCAATGTGCGGGGGGGGCACTGGTGTCGAGGTAATTGAGGTAATTATGTACATGTAGGTTGAGTTATTAAAGTGGTATCAAAGCCAATGCCAAACTCATCCAAGCTAATGTCAAAAACAATACATTATACAGGCACGGCTATTATCAGATCTTGTCTTAGACAAGTGTGTGTGTGTGTGTGTGTGTGTGTGTGTGTGTGTGTGTGTGTGTGTGTGTGTGTGTGTGTGTGTGTGTGTGTGTGTGTGTGTGTGTGTGTGTGTGTGTGTGTGTGTGTGTATGTGGGTGTGTGTGTGTACCTGTGTGGGTGTGGGTTTGCGATATGTCTGCTGGCGTGTGTGCATGTGTGTTTTCTTCATCCAGTGTCTTCCATGGAATCACCTGAGCATGTCACGCCCTGTTTCCCCTAGAGTGCCACGACAACATACCTTCACTTAGAAAGAGAAAGACAGAAAGAGAATGAGACAGAGACATGGGAAAGAGAGAGGGAGAGAAGGGGAAGAGAGTCATCGACTGTTCTCTCTGCTACCGCACGGCAAGTGGTACCGGTGCACCAAGTCTAGATCCAAAAGGTTCCTTAACAGCTTCTACCCCCAAGCCATAAGACTACTGAACAATTAATCAAATGGCCACCTGGACTATTTACGACTATTTACATTGACCCATACCCATACCATTTGTACAAATTACCTCGACTAACCTGTACCCTCGCACATTGACTCGGTACTGGTACCCTCTGTATATAGCCTCGTTATTGTTATTTTATTCTGTTACTTTTTGTTTTATTTTTTAAAACCGCATCTAAAGCTCTGTGACACTTTAGGGTCCACTCGTTCAGACTGCTCTTATTTCCTCATTTTTCAGAATACAAGCCTGAAACAATTTCTAAAGATTGTTGACATCTAGTGGAAGGCATAGAAACTGCAATTTGAGTCCTAAGTCAATGGATACTGTAATGGCATTGAATAGAAAACTACAAAACCCAAAATAAATCTACTTCCCGAATGGATTTTTCTCTGGTTTTCGCCTACCAAATCAGTTCTGTTATACGCACAGACACTATTTTAACAGTTTTGGAAACTTTAGAGTGTTTTCTATCCAACTCTACCAGTTATATGCCTATCATATCTTCTGGGCCCGAGAAGCATTTGGGCATGCTTTTCATCCAAAATTCCGAATGCTGCCCCCTATTCTAGAGAAGTTAAGTGCATTATGAAGATTCTACATTATTACGTCGATCGATTTTCACAAACAATTTCACCAGAAGGTTATGTATAGTAAATATAGTATACGTATAGTTTATTTAGTAAACATTTTCCTAACTCTATTTCTTGAACTGTATTGTTGGTTAAGGGCTTGTAAGTAAGCATTTCACTGTAAGGTCTACACGAGACAGTCTACAGGGAGGAGGTGAGGGCCCTGGGAGTGTGGTGCCAGGAAAATAACCTCTCACTCAACGTCAACAAAACAAAGGAGATGATCGTGGACTTCAGTAAACAGCAGAGGGAGCATCCTCCTATCCACATCGAGGGGACTGCAGTGAATAAGGTGGAAAGGTTCAAGTTCCTCGGCGTACACATCACTGACCAAATGAAAGGGTCCACCCACACAGACAGTGTGGTGAAGAAGGCTCAACAGCGCCTCTTCAACCTCAGGAGGCTGAAGAAATTTGGCTTGGCACCTAAAACCCTCACAAACTTTCACAGATGCACAATTGAGAGCATCCTGTCGGGCTGTATCACCGCTTGGTACGACAGCTGCACTGCCTGCAACCGCAGGGTTCTCCAGAGGGTGGTGCGGTCTGCACAACGCATCACCGGGGGCAAACTGCCTGCCCTCCAGGACTCCTACAGCACCCGATGTCACAGGAAGGCCAAAAAGATCATCAAGGATAACAATCACCTGAGCCACTGCCTGTTCACCCCACTATCATCCAGAAGGCGAGGTCAGTACAGGTGCATCAAAGCTGGGACTGAGAGACTGAAAGACAGCTTCTATCTAAAGGGCATCACTAGCACCTTAGAGGCTGCTGCCCTATATACATAGACTTGAAATCACTGGCCACTTTAATAATGGAACACTAGTCACTTTATAATGTGTATATATTTCCATTACTCATCTCATATGTATATACTGTATTCTATTCTATTCTACTGTATTTTAGTCTATTCCGCTCCGACATTGCTCGTCCAAATATTTATATGTTCTTAATTTCATTCCTTTTCTTTAGGTTGTCTGTATTGTTGTGAAATTGTTAGATATTACTTCTTAGATATTACTGCACTGTTGGCGCACAAAACTCAATCATTACGGAACACCCGCAATAACATCTTTCTAAACATGTGTATGTGACCAATACATTTGATTTGATTTGATTTGATTGGACCGGTTATAGTCGGCGCATATGACAAACAAATTTGATTTGAGAGGGAGAGAGGGGGGGGGGGGGGGGGGGCGTAAGAGAACACATTACTACCCCAGTTTAAATATTTAATAAGTGATTCTGGGCTAAATGTCCTGTGTGTGTGTGCTGGGAGGGTGTAACATAGCATATGCTACAGTACATAATATCTGCTCCGATTAATGCCTACTCTATAATTCACATGTGAAGACGCACAGAAGAAGCCATATCACGCACATTTACACACACACATTATTATTCTGTACCTACGGGTGACATAATATTTCCCCAATATCAACTGTCAGCTTACCAAATCACAGACTATGCCTTTAAATCAAGACATTTTGAAGCCAGATGAATCTGATTTGAGAATGGACAATTTCTTTAACCTTTCACTGACATAGAGTTACTGAAATGAATACAGGCGATACCTCGCATATACCATACCAGAGACATAAAGAGTATACAACACATTAAGGACACCATGTCACGAACGTCGTAATCCTCCTCGTCTGAGGAGGAGCAAGGATCGGACCAAAGTGCAGCGTGGTTTGAATACATACTTTAATTTATTAAACGAAGACGAAAAACAGTTGACAAACTACAAAACAATAAACCGACGAACGTGACACTAAAGCTAAACAGTGCAGACACAGGCAACTGACATAGACATAGACAATAACCCACAAACAAACAGTGAACACAGGCTGCCATAATATGGTTCCCAATCAGAGACAATGACAAACAACTAGGCCAAACAACATACCCAACATAGAAACACAAAAGATAGAATGTACCCACCCAGCTCACGTCCTGACCAACTAAACAAAGACTAAACAAAGGAAATAAGGTCAGGAACGTGACACACCAGCTCTTTCCATGACATAGACTGACCTTGTGAATCCAGGTGAAAGCTATGATCCCTTATTGATGTCACGTGTTGAATCCACTTCAGTCAGTGTAGATGACTACATTCAATCTTATGACCCACTGAAGAGATACGTCTTCAGTAAAGACTTAAAGGTTGAGACCGAGTCTGCGTCTCTCACATGGGTAGGCAGACCATTCCATAAAAATGGAGATCTATAGGAGAAAGCCCCGCCTCCAGCTGTTTGCTTAGAAATTCTAGGGACAATTAGGAGGCCTGCGTCTTGTGACCGTAGCGTATGTGTAGGTATGTATGGCAGGACCAACTCGGAAAGATAGGTAGGAGCAAGCCCATGTAACGCTTTGTAGGTTAACAGTAAAACCTTGAAATCAGCCCTTGCCTTAACAGGAAGCCAGTGTAGGGAGGATAGCGCTGGAGTAATATGATCACATTTTTTGGTTCTAGTCAGGATCTAGTCAGGAGACGAGTTAAACACGAAACGAACACTTATAACAAAACAAAACAAAACAACAAACGACCGTGAAGCTACAAACGTAAGTGCAATACAAAAGCTACAAACGTTCTACATAGACAATTACCCACAAAACCCAATGCCTATGGCTGCCTTAAATATGGCTCTCAATCAGAGACAATGAACCACAGCTGCCTCTAATTGAGAACCAATCTAGGCAGCCATAGACATACAAACACCTAGACAAGACACTGACCCATTTAACATACACACCCCTAGATAATCCAAAAACACATACATTCCCCATGTCACACCCTGACCTAACTAAAATAATAAAGAAAACAAAGAATACTAAGGCCAGGGCGTGACAGTACCCCCCCCCCCCCCCCCCCCCCCCCAAAGGTGCGGACTCCGGCCGCAAAACCTAACACAGAAAGGGAGGGTCCGGGGTGGGCCTTCCTATGGCGGCGGCTCAGGTGCGGGACGTGACCCCCACTCCACCATTGTCAATACCAGCTTTGGTGTCTCTGGTAGATCCTGGCTGACTGGCGGCTCTGGAAGATCCTGGCTGGCTGGCGACTCTGGCTGCTCATGGCTGACTGGCGACTCTGGCTGCTCATGGCTGACTGGCGACTCTGGCTGCTCATGGCTGACTGGCGACTCTGGCTGATCATGGCTGACTGGCGACTCTGGCTGCTCATGGCTAACTGGCGACTCTGGCTGATCCTGGCTGACTGGCGACTCTGGCTGCTCATGGCTGACTGGTGACTCTGGCTGCTCATGGCTGACTGGCGACTCTGGCTGCTCATGGCTGACTGGCGACTCTGGCTGCTCATGGCTGACTGGCGACTCTGACTGCTCATGGCTGACTGGCGACTCTGGCTGCTCATGGCTGACTGGCAACGCTGGCTGCTCATGGCTGACTGGCGACTCTGGCAGATCCTGGCTGACGGGTGGCTCTGGCAGATCCTGGCTGATTGGCAGCTCTGGCAGATCCTGGCT
The DNA here is from genome assembly GCF_029448725.1 of Salvelinus fontinalis. NCBI lineage: Eukaryota > Metazoa > Chordata > Actinopteri > Salmoniformes > Salmonidae > Salvelinus > Salvelinus fontinalis. The sequence continues at coordinate 55,282,958 of NC_074671.1, forward strand.
GATTGGCGGTTCTGGCAGATCCTGGCTGATTGGCGGCTCTGGCAGATCCTGGCTGACTGGCGGCTCTAGCGGCTCCTGACTGACGAACGGCTCTGACGGCTCGGGACAGACGGGCGGCTCTAATGGCGCTGGGCAGACGGATGGCTCAGATGGCGCTGGGCAGACGGATGGCTCAGATGGCGCTGGGCAGACGGATGGCTCAGATGGCACTGGGCAGACGGATGGCTAAGATGGCGCTGGGTAGACGGATGGCTCAGACGGCGCTGGGCAGGCAGGCGGCTCAGACGGCGCTGGGCAGACGAGCAGTGCAGGCGGCGTTGGGCAGACGGCCGACTCTGACCTGCTGAGGCGCACAGTAGGCCTGGTGTGTGGTGCCGGAACTGGTGGTACCGGACTGGAGACACGCACCTCAAGGCTAGTGCGGGGAGCAGGAACAGGGCACACTGAATTATCGAGGCGCACTATAGGCCTGGTGCGTGGTACCGGAACTGGTGGTACCGGGCTGAGGGCACGCACCTCAGGGCGAGTGCGGGGAGAAGGAACAGTGCGTACAGGGCTCCGGAGACGCACAGGAGGCTTGGTGCGTGGTACCGGAACTGGAGGTACCGGGCTGGGGACACGCCTCTCAGGGCGAGTGCGGGGAGCAGCAACAGGACGCACAAGAGGCTTGGTGCGTGGTGTAGGCACTGGTGGTAATGGGCTGGAGACACGCACCACAGGGCTAGTGCGTGGAGGAGGAACAGGGCTCTGGAGACGCCCAGGAAGCCTGGTGCGTGGTGTAGGCACTGGTGGTACTGGGCTGGGGCGGGGAGGTGGCGCCGGAAATACCGGACCGTGCAGGCGTACTGGCTCCCTTGAGCACTGAGCCTGCCCAACCTTAGCTGGTCGTATGCTCCCCGTAGCCCGACCAGTGCGGGGAGGTGGAATAACCCGCACTGGGCTGTGTAGGCGAACTGGGGACACCATGCGTAAGGCTGGTGCCATGTATGCCGGCCCGAGGAGACGCACTGGAGGCCAGATGCGTTGGGCCGGCTTCATGACATTCGGCTCAATACTCAATCTAGCCCTGCCAGTGCGGGGAGGTGGAATAACCCACACCGGGCTATGCACACGTACAGGAGACACCGTGCGCTCTACCGCATAACACGGTGTCTGCCCGTACTTTCGCGCTCCACGGTAAGCTCGGGGAGTTGGCGCAGGTCTCCTACCTGACTTCGCCACACTCCCTTGTAGCCCCCCCAAGACATTTTTGGGTTTTACTCTCGGGCTTCGAGCCTTGCTTCCGTGCTGCCTCCTCATATCGCCTCCTCTCGGCTTTAGCTGCCTCCAGCTCTTCACGAGGGAGGCGATATTCTCCCGGTTGAGGCCAAGGTCCCTTACCTTCCAGTATCTGCTTCTGAAGCTAAGCAGGGTTGGTCCTGGTCAGTCCCTGGATGGGAGACCAGATGCTGCTGGAAGTGGTGTTGGAGGGCCAGTAGGGGGCACTCTTTCCTCTGGTCTAAAAATATCCCAATGCCCCAGGGCAGTGATTGGGGACACTGCCCTGTGTAGGGTGCCGTCTTTCGGATGGGACGTTAAACGGGTGTCCTGACTCTCTGAGGTCATTAAAGATCCCATGGCACTTATCGTAAGAGTAGGGGTGTTAACCCCAGTGTCCTGGCTAAATTCCCAATCTGGCCCTCAAACCATCGTGGTCACCTAATAATCCCCAGTTTACAATTGGCTCATTCATCCCCCTCCTCTCCCCTGTAACTATTCCCCAGGTCGTTGCTGCAAATGAGAAGATGTTCTCAGTCAACTTACCTGGTAAAATAATGGTAAAATTAAAAATTAAAAAAATAAAATAAATAAAAAATCTCCTCCCAAGTCCAAGAATCCTTTATGCGTTGCTCCTGCTGCTGCTTAACACGCTGCTTGGTCCCGTTGTGGTGGGTAATTCTGTCACGATCGTCTTGAGGATAATGAGTGGACCAAGGCGCAGCGTGTGAAAAATACATCTCTTTTATTTGAGACGAGTGAAACACGAAACTAACACTTATAACAAAACAAAACAAAACAACAAACGACCGTGAAGCTACAAACGTAAGTGCAATACAAAAGCTACAAACGTTCTACATAGACAATTACCCACAAAACCCAATGCCTATGGCTGCCTTAAATATGGCTCTCAATCAGAGACAATGAACCACAGCTGCCTCTAATTGAGAACCAATCTAGGCAGCCATAGACATACAAACACCTAGACAAGACACTGACCCATTTAACATACAAACCCCTAGACAATCCAAAAACACATACATTCCCCATGTCACACCCTGACCTAACTAAAATAATAAAGAAAACAAAGAATACTAAGGCCAGGGCGTGACAGCATGGATTCATTTTTCTGCATCATTTTTGGACAGAAAATTTCTGATTTTTGCAATGTTACGTAGATGGAAAAAAGCTGTCCTTGAAACAGTCTTGATATGTTCGTCAAAAGAGAGATCAGGGTCCAGAGTAACGCCGAGGTCCTTCACAGTTTTATTTGAGACGACTTTACAACCATCAAGATTAATTGTCAGATTTAACAGAAGATCTCTTTGTTTCTTGGGATCTAGAACAAGCATCTCTGTTTTGTCCTAGTTTAAAAGTAGAAAGTTTTCAGCCATCCACTTCCTTATGTCTGAAACACAGGCTTCTAGCGAGGGCAATTTTGGGGCTTCACCATGTTTCATTGAAATGTACAGCTGTGTGTCATCCGCATAGCAGTGAAAGTTAACATTATGTTTTCGAATGACATCCCCAAGAGGTAAAATATATAGTGAAAACAATAATGGTCCTAAAACGGAACCTTGAGGAACACCGAAATGTACAGTTGATTTGTCAGAGGACAAACCATTCACAGATACAAACTGATATCTTTCCGACAGATAAGATCTAAACCAGGCCAGAACTTGTCCGTGTAGACCAATTTGGGTTTCCAATCTCTCCAAAAGAATGTGGTGATCGATGGTGTCAAAGGCAGCACTAAGGTCTAGTAGCACGAGGACAGGTGCAGAGCCTCGGTCTGACGCCATTAAAAGGTAATTTACCACCTTCACAAGTGCAGTCTCAGTGCTATGATGGGGTCTAAAACCAGACTGAAGCATTTCGTATACATTGTTTGTCTTCAGGAAGGCAGTGAGTTGCTGCGCAACAGCTTTTTCTAAAATTTTTGAGAGGAATGGAAGATTCGATATATAGGCCGATAGTTTTTTATATTTTCTGGGTCAAGGTTTGGCTTTTTCAAGAGAGGCTTTATTATTGCCACTTTTAGTGAGTTTGGTACACATCCGGTGGATAGAGAGACGCTTATTATGTTCAACATAGGAGGGCCAAGCACATGAAGCAGCTCTTTAAGTAGTTTAGGTGGAATAGGGTCCAGTATGCAGCTTGTAGGTTTAGAGGCCATGATTATTTTCATTATTGTGTCAAGAGATATAGTACTAAAACACTTAAGTGTCTCTCTTGATCCTAGGTCCTGGCAGAGTTGTGCAGACTCAGGACAAATGAGCTTTGGAGGAATACGCAGATTTAAAGAGGAGTCCGTAATTTGCTTTCTAGTGATCATGATCTTTTCCTCAAAGAAGTTCATGAATTTATTACTGCTGAAGTGAAAGCCATCCTCACTTGGGGAATGCTGCTTTTTAGTTAGCTTTGCGACAGTATCAAAAATACATTTTGGATTGTTCTTATTTTCCTCAATTAAGTTGGAAAAATAGGATGATCGAGCAGCAGTGAGGGCACTTCGATACTGCACGGTACTGTCTTTCCAAGCTAGTCGGAAGACTTCCAGTTTGGTGTGGCGCCATTTCCGTTCCAATTATCTGGAAGCTTGCTTCAGAGCTCGGGTATCTTCTGTATACCAGGGAGCTAGTTTCTTATAACAAATGTTTTTAGTTTTTAGGGGTGCAACTGCATCTAGGGTATTGCACAAGGTTAAATTGAGTTCCTCAGTTAGGTTGTTAACTGATTTTTGACCTCTGACGTCCTTGGGTAGGCAGAAGGAGTCTGGAAGGGCATCAAAGAATCTTTGTGTTGTCTCAGAATTTATAGCACAACTTTTGATGCTCCTTGGTTGGGGTCTGAGCAGATTATTTGTTGCGATTGCAAATGTAATAAAATGGTGGTGCGATAATCCAGGATTATGAGGAAAAACATTAAGATCTACAACATTTATTCCATGGGACAAAACTAGGTCCAGAGTATGACTGTGGCAGTGAGTAGGTCCAGAGACATGTTGGAAAAAAACCACTGCGTCGATGATGGCTCCGAAAGCCTTTTGGAGTGGGTCTGTGGACTTTTCCATGTGAATATTAAAATCACCAAAAATTAGAATATTATCTGCTATGACTACAAGGTCCGATAGGAATTCAGGGAACTCAGTGTGGATCGCTGTATATGGCCCAGGAGGCCTGTAAACCGTAGCTAGAAAAAAGGATTGAGTAGGCTGCATAGATTTCATGACTAGAAGCTCAAAAGACGAAAACGTCATTTTCTTTTTTGTAAATTGAAATTTGCTATCGTAAATGTTAGCAACACCTCCGCCTTTGCGGGATGCACGGGGGATATGGTCACTAGTGTAACCAGGAGGTGAGGCCTCATTTAACACAGTAAATTCATCAGGCTTAAGCCATGTTTCAGTCAGGCCAATCACATCAAGATTATGATCAGTGATTAGTTCATTGACTATAACTGCCTTTGAAGTGAGGGATCTAACATTAAGTAGCCCTATTTTGAGATGTGAGGCATCACGATCTCTTTCAATAATGGCAGGAATGGAGGAGGTCTCTATCCTAGTGAGATTGCTAAGGCGAACACCGCCATGTTTAGTTTTGCCCAACCTAGCTCAAGGCACAGACACAGTCTCAATGGGGATAGCTGAGCTTACAGGTATTACAAAGTAACAAAGTAAGAGATAAGAATAACAAATAATTAAAGAGCAGCAGTAAATAACAATAGCGGGTCTATATACGGGGGTACTGGTACAGGGTCAATGTGTCAATGTGCGGGGGGGGGCACTGGTGTCGAGGTAATTGAGGTAATTATGTACATGTAGGTTGAGTTATTAAAGTGGTATCAAAGCCAATGCCAAACTCATCCAAGCTAATGTCAAAAACAATACATTATACAGGCACGGCTATTATCAGATCTTGTCTTAGACAAGTGTGTGTGTGTGTGTGTGTGTGTGTGTGTGTGTGTGTGTGTGTGTGTGTGTGTGTGTGTGTGTGTGTGTGTGTGTGTGTGTGTGTGTGTGTGTGTGTATGTGGGTGTGTGTGTGTACCTGTGTGGGTGTGGGTTTGCGATATGTCTGCTGGCGTGTGTGCATGTGTGTTTTCTTCATCCAGTGTCTTCCATGGAATCACCTGAGCATGTCACGCCCTGTTTCCCCTAGAGTGCCACGACAACATACCTTCACTTAGAAAGAGAAAGACAGAAAGAGAATGAGACAGAGACATGGGAAAGAGAGAGGGAGAGAAGGGGAAGAGAGTCATCGACTGTTCTCTCTGCTACCGCACGGCAAGTGGTACCGGTGCACCAAGTCTAGATCCAAAAGGTTCCTTAACAGCTTCTACCCCCAAGCCATAAGACTACTGAACAATTAATCAAATGGCCACCTGGACTATTTACGACTATTTACATTGACCCATACCCATACCATTTGTACAAATTACCTCGACTAACCTGTACCCTCGCACATTGACTCGGTACTGGTACCCTCTGTATATAGCCTCGTTATTGTTATTTTATTCTGTTACTTTTTGTTTTATTTTTTAAAACCGCATCTAAAGCTCTGTGACACTTTAGGGTCCACTCGTTCAGACTGCTCTTATTTCCTCATTTTTCAGAATACAAGCCTGAAACAATTTCTAAAGATTGTTGACATCTAGTGGAAGGCATAGAAACTGCAATTTGAGTCCTAAGTCAATGGATACTGTAATGGCATTGAATAGAAAACTACAAAACCCAAAATAAATCTACTTCCCGAATGGATTTTTCTCTGGTTTTCGCCTACCAAATCAGTTCTGTTATACGCACAGACACTATTTTAACAGTTTTGGAAACTTTAGAGTGTTTTCTATCCAACTCTACCAGTTATATGCCTATCATATCTTCTGGGCCCGAGAAGCATTTGGGCATGCTTTTCATCCAAAATTCCGAATGCTGCCCCCTATTCTAGAGAAGTTAAGTGCATTATGAAGATTCTACATTATTACGTCGATCGATTTTCACAAACAATTTCACCAGAAGGTTATGTATAGTAAATATAGTATACGTATAGTTTATTTAGTAAACATTTTCCTAACTCTATTTCTTGAACTGTATTGTTGGTTAAGGGCTTGTAAGTAAGCATTTCACTGTAAGGTCTACACGAGACAGTCTACAGGGAGGAGGTGAGGGCCCTGGGAGTGTGGTGCCAGGAAAATAACCTCTCACTCAACGTCAACAAAACAAAGGAGATGATCGTGGACTTCAGTAAACAGCAGAGGGAGCATCCTCCTATCCACATCGAGGGGACTGCAGTGAATAAGGTGGAAAGGTTCAAGTTCCTCGGCGTACACATCACTGACCAAATGAAAGGGTCCACCCACACAGACAGTGTGGTGAAGAAGGCTCAACAGCGCCTCTTCAACCTCAGGAGGCTGAAGAAATTTGGCTTGGCACCTAAAACCCTCACAAACTTTCACAGATGCACAATTGAGAGCATCCTGTCGGGCTGTATCACCGCTTGGTACGACAGCTGCACTGCCTGCAACCGCAGGGTTCTCCAGAGGGTGGTGCGGTCTGCACAACGCATCACCGGGGGCAAACTGCCTGCCCTCCAGGACTCCTACAGCACCCGATGTCACAGGAAGGCCAAAAAGATCATCAAGGATAACAATCACCTGAGCCACTGCCTGTTCACCCCACTATCATCCAGAAGGCGAGGTCAGTACAGGTGCATCAAAGCTGGGACTGAGAGACTGAAAGACAGCTTCTATCTAAAGGGCATCACTAGCACCTTAGAGGCTGCTGCCCTATATACATAGACTTGAAATCACTGGCCACTTTAATAATGGAACACTAGTCACTTTATAATGTGTATATATTTCCATTACTCATCTCATATGTATATACTGTATTCTATTCTATTCTACTGTATTTTAGTCTATTCCGCTCCGACATTGCTCGTCCAAATATTTATATGTTCTTAATTTCATTCCTTTTCTTTAGGTTGTCTGTATTGTTGTGAAATTGTTAGATATTACTTCTTAGATATTACTGCACTGTTGGCGCACAAAACTCAATCATTACGGAACACCCGCAATAACATCTTTCTAAACATGTGTATGTGACCAATACATTTGATTTGATTTGATTTGATTGGACCGGTTATAGTCGGCGCATATGACAAACAAATTTGATTTGAGAGGGAGAGAGGGGGGGGGGGGGGGGGGGCGTAAGAGAACACATTACTACCCCAGTTTAAATATTTAATAAGTGATTCTGGGCTAAATGTCCTGTGTGTGTGTGCTGGGAGGGTGTAACATAGCATATGCTACAGTACATAATATCTGCTCCGATTAATGCCTACTCTATAATTCACATGTGAAGACGCACAGAAGAAGCCATATCACGCACATTTACACACACACATTATTATTCTGTACCTACGGGTGACATAATATTTCCCCAATATCAACTGTCAGCTTACCAAATCACAGACTATGCCTTTAAATCAAGACATTTTGAAGCCAGATGAATCTGATTTGAGAATGGACAATTTCTTTAACCTTTCACTGACATAGAGTTACTGAAATGAATACAGGCGATACCTCGCATATACCATACCAGAGACATAAAGAGTATACAACACATTAAGGACACCATGTCACGAACGTCGTAATCCTCCTCGTCTGAGGAGGAGCAAGGATCGGACCAAAGTGCAGCGTGGTTTGAATACATACTTTAATTTTGTAAACGAAGACGAAAAACACTTGACAAAGTACAAAACAATAAACCGACGAACGTGACGTTAAAGCTAAACAGTGCAGACACAGGCAACTGACATAGACATAGACAATAACCCACAAACAAACAGTGAACACAGGCTGCCATAATATGCTTCCCAATCAGAGACAATGACAAACAACTAGGCCAAACAACATATCCAACATAGAAACACAAAAGATAGAATGTACCCACCCAGCTCACGTCCTGACCAACTAAACAAAGACTAAACAAAGGAAATAAGGTCAGGAACGTGACACACCAGCTCTTTCCATGACATAGACTGACCTTGTGAATCCAGGTGAAAGCTATGATCCCTAATTGATGTCACTTGTTGAATCCACTTCAGTCAGTGTAGATGAAGGGGAGGAGACAGGTTAAAGAAGGATGTTTAAGCCTTGAGACAATTAAGACATGGATTGTGTATGTGTGACATTCAGAGGATGAATGGGAAAGACAAAGTATTTAAGTGCCTTTGAACGAGGTATGGTAGTAGGTGCCAGGCGTACTGGTTTGTGTCAAGAACTGCAACGCTGCTGGGGTTTTCACACTCATCAGTTTCCTGTGTGTATCAGGAATGGCCCACTACTCAAATGACATTCAGCCAACTTGATGCAACTGTGGGAAGCTTTGGTGTCAACATGGAACAGCATCACTCTGGAATGCTTTTGACACCTTGTAGTCCGTGCCCTGACTAACTGAGGCTGTTCTGAGTCCAGGCTCAACTCAATATTAGGAAGGTGGTCATAATGTTCTGTACATAGCTGATACGTGGAAGTGGAGGGCGCCCTCAAGTGGTCAAAGGGCAGTTTGAGTATTGTAGACGGGGAGGTGCCTTTGACAGGACCGGACAAAACATACCGATATCGGTAGGATTCGACCCAGCGATGGAAGAACACAATGGATTTCGAGACAATCGCCCTTTCCCACTCACCCACGACGACTGTAAGAGTCTCCTCAATCTAGACTACAATCTCGCAAACAATTTCACCAGAAGGTGTTATATTACACCATGATTTGGAATCACTTCCCTGTGACTGCCGGGCGATAAAGGACTTTCAGTGATTCAACACCACGCCTCCAGGGGAGACTGCGACCTGAACGCAGCGCCTTAGACCGCTCGGCCATCCTGACTGTTTACAACTGTTCTTGGTGTCGGGATAAAGGGTACTAGGCAAAAGTAGAAATACAAAGACCAATAAATGCACAATACTGACTTGCACTTTCAACATCAAATGATCATTGGTTTTTATCAATTAAAAGCTCCAGTCATTGATTTATCCTCAATATGTCCTTCAATGGAAAAGGCGTAGTAAATCGTCATTGATTGAGCGCTAAAGTGGCCTCAGAATAGGGCCATTCTGATATAAAATACCTCAGATAAGACGGAAAAAGTGTCTGGAAGTATCAGCAACCATCAGGGTAAGCGTGACAACGGGACCACATGTCAAAATGGGGGAAATCTTAGCAAATGACTTCATGGTTATTTTCAACGCAATCGTGTTTGATTTTTTTTTTGGGGGGGGGGGGGGGGGGGGGGAGTATAACAAGGGATCTCACCTGTGACCCGTGGCTTGACTTTAGATGCGGCGAGTTCAATTACCCTGCAGAAAATATTTTTTCTCCCCGCCAATACATTCCAGTGACAACGACCGACGAGTTGTGCGTTCCGAGATGCCTTTTATTATTTGCCTGTTTGTGGCCCGCCTGTGAAATTCGTGCAATTATCTTCCAACCTCTCATCTACTAGCTGTTTTTGCAAAATGTTAGAAATACGATAGTTATTCACTGCTTATGTTAACTAGTTGTTATTTCCAGTATCTTAAGTCATTTATTTGTCAACTGGATATTACAAAGCAGAATGACCTGCAGGTGTTAAAAGATTGTCAGAAGTGGGATTTGAACCCACGCCTCCAGGGGAGACTGCGACCTGAACGCAGCGCCTTAGACCGCTCGGCAATCCTGACTGTTTACAACTGATCTTGGTGTCGGGATAAAGGGTACTAGGCAAAAGTAGAAATACAAAGACCAATAAATGCACAATACTGACTTGCACTTTCAACATCAAATGATCATTGGTTTTTATCAATTAAAAGCTCCAGTCATTGATTTATCCTCAATATGTCCTTCAATGGAAAAGGCGTAGTAAATCGTCATTGATTGAGCGCTAAAGTGGCCTCAGAATAGGGCCATTCTGATATAAAATACCTCAGATAAGACGGAAAAAGTGTCTGGAAGTATCAGCAACCATCAGGGTAAGCGTGACAACGGGACCACATGTCAAAATGGGGGAAATTTTAGCAAATGACTTCATGGTTATTTTCAACGCAATCGTGTTTGATTTTTTTTTTTGGGGGGGGGGGGAGTATAACAAGGGATCTCACCTGTGATCCTTGTCTTGACTTTAGATGCGGCGAGTTCAATTACCCTGCAGACAATATTTTTTCTCCCCGCCAATACATTCCAGTGACAACGACCGACGAGTTGTGCGTTCCGAGATGCCTTTTGTTATTTGCCTGTTTGTGGCCCGCCTGTGAAATTCGTGCAATTCTCTTCCAACCTCTCATCAACTAGCTGTTTTTGCAAAATGTTAGAAATACGATAGTTATTCACTGCTTATGTTAACTAGTTGTTATTTCCAGTATCTTAAGTCATTTATTTGTCAACTGGATATTACAAAGCAGAATGACCTGCAGGTGTTAAAAGATTGTCAGAAGTGGGATTTGAACCCACGCCTCCAGGGGAGACTGCGACCTGAACGCAGCGCCTTAGACCGCTCGGCCATCCTGACTGTTTACAACTGTTCTTGGTGTCGGGATAAAGGGTACTAGGCAAAAGTAGAAATACAAAGATCAATAAATGCACAATACTGACTTGCACTTTCAACATCAAATGATCATTGGTTTTTATCAATTAAAAGCTCCAGTCATTGATTTATCCTCAATATGTCCTTCAATGGAAAAGGCGTAGTAAATCGTCATTGATTGAGCGCTAAAGTGGCCTCAGAATAGGGCCATTCTGATATAAAATACCTCAGATAAGACGGAAAAAGTGTCTGGAAGTATCAGCAACCATCAGGGTAAGCGTGACAATGGGACCACATGTCAAAATGGGGGAAATTTTAGCAAATGACTTCATGGTTATTTTCAACGCAATCGTGTTTGATTTTTTTTTTGGGGGGGGGGGGGGGGAGTATAACAAGGGATCTCACCTGTGACCCGTGGCTTGACTTTAGATGCGGCGAGTTCAATTACCCTGCAGACAATATTTTTTCTCCCCGCCAATACATTCCAGTGACAACGACCGACGAGTTGTGCGTTCCGAGATGCCTTTTGTTATTTGCCTGTTTGTGGCCCGCCTGTGAAATTCGTGCAATTCTCTTCCAACCTCTCATCTACTAGCTGTTTTTGCAAAATGTTAGAAATACGATAGTTATTCACTGCTTATGTTAACTAGGTGTTATTTCCAGTATCTTAAGTCATTTATTTGTCAAATGGATATTACAAAGCAGAATGACCTGCAGGTGTTAAAAGATTGTCAGAAGTGGGATTTGAACCCACGCCTCCAGGGGAGACTGCGACCTGAACGCAGCGCCTTAGACCGCTCGGCCATCCTGACTGTTTACAACTGTTCTTGGTGTCGGGATAAAGGGTACTAGGCAAAAGTAGAAATACAAAGATCAATAAATGCACAATGCTGACTTGCACTTTCAACATCAAATGATCATTGGTTTTTATCAATTAAAAGCTCCAGTCATTGATTTATCCTCAATATGTCCTTCAATGGAAAAGGCGTAGTAAATCGTCATTGATTGAGCGCTAAAGTGGCCTCAGAATAGGGCCATTCTGATATAAAATACCTCAGATAAGACGGAAAAAGTGTCTGGAAGTATCAGCAACCATCAGGGTAAGCGTGACAATGGGACCACATGTCAAAATGGGGGAAATTTTAGCAAATGACTTCATGGTTATTTTCAACGCAATCGTGTTTGATTTTTTTTTTGGGGGGGGGGGGGGGGAGTATAACAAGGGATCTCACCTGTGACCCGTGGCTTGACTTTAGATGCGGCGAGTTCAATTACCCTGCAGACAATATTTTTTCTCCCCGCCAATACATTCCAGTGACAACGACCGACGAGTTGTGCGTTCCGAGATGCCTTTTGTTATTTGCCTGTTTGTGGCCCGCCTGTGAAATTCGTGCAATTCTCTTCCAACCTCTCATCTACTAGCTGTTTTTGCAAAATGTTAGAAATACGATAGTTATTCACTGCTTATGTTAACTAGGTGTTATTTCCAGTATCTTAAGTCATTTATTTGTCAAATGGATATTACAAAGCAGAATGACCTGCAGGTGTTAAAAGATTGTCAGAAGTGGGATTTGAACCCACGCCTCCAGGGGAGACTGCGACCTGAACGCAGCGCCTTAGACCGCTCGGCCATCCTGACTGTTTACAACTGTTCTTGGTGTCGGGATAAAGGGTACTAGGCAAAAGTAGAAATACAAAGACCAATAAATGCACAATACTGACTTGCACTTTCAACATCAAATGATCATTGGTTTTTATCAATTAAAAGCTCCAGTCATTGATTTATCCTCAATATGTCCTTCAATGGAAAAGGCGTAGTAAATCGTCATTGATTGAGCGCTAAAGTGGCCTCAGAATAGGGCCATTCTGATATAAAATACCTCAGATAAGACGGAAAAAGTGTCTGGAAGTATCAGCAACCATCAGGGTAAGCGTGACAACGGGACCACATGTCAAAATGGGGGAAATTTTAGCAAATGACTTCATGGTTATTTTCAACGCAATCGTGTTTGATTTTTTTTGGGGGGGGGGGGGGGGGGGAGTATAACAAGGGATCTCACCTGTGACCCGTGGCTTGACTTTAGATGCGGCGAGTTCAATTACCCTGCAGACAATATTTTTTCTCCCCGCCAATACATTCCAGTGACAACGACCGACGAGTTGTGCGTTCCGAGATGCCTTTTGTTATTTGCCTGTTTGTGGCCCGCCTGTGAAATTCGTGCAATTCTCTTCCAACCTCTCATCTACTAGCTGTTTTTGCAAAATGTTAGAAATACGATAGTTATTCACTGCTTATGTTAACTAGGTGTTATTTCCAGTATCTTAAGTCATTTATTTGTCAAATGGATATTACAAAGCAGAATGACCTGCAGGTGTTAAAAGATTGTCAGAAGTGGGATTTGAACCCACGCCTCCAGGGGAGACTGCGACCTGAACGCAGCGCCTTAGACCGCTCGGCCATCCTGACTGTTTACAACTGATCTTGGTGTCGGGATAAAGGGTACTAGGCAAAAGTAGAAATACAAAGACCAATAAATGCACAATACTGACTTGCACTTTCAACATCAAATGATCATTGGTTTTTATCAATTAAAAGCTCCAGTCATTGATTTATCCTCAATATGTCCTTCAATGGAAAAGGCGTAGTAAATCGTCATTGATTGAGCGCTAAAGTGGCCTCAGAATAGGGCCATTCTGATATAAAATACCTCAGATAAGACGGAAAAAGTGTCTGGAAGTATCAGCAACCATCAGGGTAAGCGTGACAACGGGACCACATGTCAAAATGGGGGAAATTTTAGCAAATGACTTCATGGTTATTTTCAACGCAATCGTGTTTGATTTTTTTTTGGGGGGGGGGGGGGGGTATAACAAGGGATCTCACCTGTGATCCTTGTCTTGACTTTAGATGCGGCGAGTTCAATTACCCTGCAGACAATATTTTTTCTCCCCGCCAATACATTCCAGTGACAACGACCGACGAGTTGTGCGTTCTGAGATGCCTTTTGTTATTTGCCTGTTTGTGGCCCGCCTGTGAAATTCGTGCAATTCTCTTCCAACCTCTCATCAACTAGCTGTTTTTGCAAAATGTTAGAAATACGATAGTTATTCACTGCTTATGTTAACTAGTTGTTATTTCCAGTATCTTAAGTCATTTATTTGTCAACTGGATATTACAAAGCAGAATGACCTGCAGGTGTTAAAAGATTGTCAGAAGTGGGATTTGAACCCACGCCTCCAGGGGAGACTGCGACCTGAACGCAGCGCCTTAGACCGCTCGGCCATCCTGACTGTTTACAACTGATCTTGGTGTCGGGATAAAGGGTACTAGGCAAAAGTAGAAATACAAAGACCAATAAATGCACAATACTGACTTGCACTTTCAACATCAAATGATCATTGGTTTTTATCAATTAAAAGCTCCAGTCATTGATTTATCCTCAATATGTCCTTCAATGGAAAAGGCGTAGTAAATCGTCATTGATTGAGCGCTAAAGTGGCCTCAGAATAGGGCCATTCTGATATAAAATACCTCAGATAAGACGGAAAAAGTGTCTGGAAGTATCAGCAACCATCAGGGTAAGCGTGACAACGGGACCACATGTCAAAATGGGGGAAATTTTAGCAAATGACTTCATGGTTATTTTCAACGCAATCGTGTTTGATTTTTTTTTGGGGGGGGGGGGGGGGTATAACAAGGGATCTCACCTGTGATCCTTGTCTTGACTTTAGATGCGGCGAGTTCAATTACCCTGCAGACAATATTTTTTCTCCCCGCCAATACATTCCAGTGACAACGACCGACGAGTTGTGCGTTCTGAGATGCCTTTTGTTATTTGCCTGTTTGTGGCCCGCCTGTGAAATTCGTGCAATTCTCTTCCAACCTCTCATCAACTAGCTGTTTTTGCAAAATGTTAGAAATACGATAGTTATTCACTGCTTATGTTAACTAGTTGTTATTTCCAGTATCTTAAGTCATTTATTTGTCAACTGGATATTACAAAGCAGAATGACCTGCAGGTGTTAAAAGATTGTCAGAAGTGGGATTTGAACCCACGCCTCCAGGGGAGATTGCGACCTGAACGCAGCGCCTTAGACCGCTCGGCCATCCTGACTGTTTACAACTGTTCTTGGTGTCGGGATAAAGGGTACTAGGCAAAAGTAGAAATACAAAGACCAATAAATGCACAATACTGACTTGCACTTTCAACATCAAATGATCATTGGTTTTTATCAATTAAAAGCTCCAGTCATTGATTTATCCTCAATATGTCCTTCAATGGAAAAGGCGTAGTAAATCGTCATTGATTGAGCGCTAAAGTGGCCTCAGAATAGGGCCATTCTGATATAAAATACCTCAGATAAGACGGAAAAAGTGTCTGGAAGTATCAGCAACCATCAGGGTAAGCGTGACAACGGGACCACATGTCAAAATGGGGGAAATTTTAGCAAATGACTTCATGGTTATTTTCAACGCAATCGTGTTTGATTTTTTTTTGGGGGGGGGGGGGGGGGGGGGGGAGTATAACAAGGGATCTCACCTGTGACCCGTGGCTTGACTTTAGATGCGGCGAGTTCAATTACCCTGCAGACAATATTTTTTCTCCCCGCCAATACATTCCAGTGACAACGACCGACGAGTTGTGCGTTCCGAGATGCCTTTTGTTATTTGCCTGTTTGTGGCCCGCCTGTGAAATTCGTGCAATTCTCTTCCAACCTCTCATCTACTAGCTGTTTTTGCAAAATGTTAGAAATACGATAGTTATTCACTGCTTATGTTAACTAGGTGTTATTTCCAGTATCTTAAGTCATTTATTTGTCAAATGGATATTACAAAGCAGAATGACCTGCAGGTGTTAAAAGATTGTCAGAAGTGGGATTTGAACCCACGCCTCCAGGGGAGACTGCGACCTGAACGCAGCGCCTTAGACCGCTCGGCCATCCTGACTGTTTACAACTGTTCTTGGTGTCGGGATAAAGGGTACTAGGCAAAAGTAGAAATACAAAGACCAATAAATGCACAATACTGACTTGCACTTTCAACATCAAATGATCATTGGTTTTTATCAATTAAAAGCTCCAGTCATTGATTTATCCTCAATATGTCCTTCAATGGAAAAGGCGTAGTAAATCGTCATTGATTGAGCGCTAAAGTGGCCTCAGAATAGGGCCATTCTGATATAAAATACCTCAGATAAGACGGAAAAAGTGTCTGGAAGTATCAGCAACCATCAGGGTAAGCGTGACAACGGGACCACATGTCAAAATGGGGGAAATTTTAGCAAATGACTTCATGGTTATTTTCAACGCAATCGTGTTTGATTTTTTTTGGGGGGGGGGGGGGGGGGGAGTATAACAAGGGATCTCACCTGTGACCCGTGGCTTGACTTTAGATGCGGCGAGTTCAATTACCCTGCAGACAATATTTTTTCTCCCCGCCAATACATTCCAGTGACAACGACCGACGAGTTGTGCGTTCCGAGATGCCTTTTGTTATTTGCCTGTTTGTGGCCCGCCTGTGAAATTCGTGCAATTCTCTTCCAACCTCTCATCTACTAGCTGTTTTTGCAAAATGTTAGAAATACGATAGTTATTCACTGCTTATGTTAACTAGGTGTTATTTCCAGTATCTTAAGTCATTTATTTGTCAAATGGATATTACAAAGCAGAATGACCTGCAGGTGTTAAAAGATTGTCAGAAGTGGGATTTGAACCCACGCCTCCAGGGGAGACTGCGACCTGAACGCAGCGCCTTAGACCGCTCGGCCATCCTGACTGTTTACAACTGATCTTGGTGTCGGGATAAAGGGTACTAGGCAAAAGTAGAAATACAAAGACCAATAAATGCACAATACTGACTTGCACTTTCAACATCAAATGATCATTGGTTTTTATCAATTAAAAGCTCCAGTCATTGATTTATCCTCAATATGTCCTTCAATGGAAAAGGCGTAGTAAATCGTCATTGATTGAGCGCTAAAGTGGCCTCAGAATAGGGCCATTCTGATATAAAATACCTCAGATAAGACGGAAAAAGTGTCTGGAAGTATCAGCAACCATCAGGGTAAGCGTGACAACGGGACCACATGTCAAAATGGGGGAAATTTTAGCAAATGACTTCATGGTTATTTTCAACGCAATCGTGTTTGATTTTTTTTTGGGGGGGGGGGGGGGGGGTATAACAAGGGATCTCACCTGTGATCCTTGTCTTGACTTTAGATGCGGCGAGTTCAATTACCCTGCAGACAATATTTTTTCTCCCCGCCAATACATTCCAGTGACAACGACCGACGAGTTGTGCGTTCTGAGATGCCTTTTGTTATTTGCCTGTTTGTGGCCCGCCTGTGAAATTCGTGCAATTCTCTTCCAACCTCTCATCAACTAGCTGTTTTTGCAAAATGTTAGAAATACGATAGTTATTCACTGCTTATGTTAACTAGTTGTTATTTCCAGTATCTTAAGTCATTTATTTGTCAACTGGATATTACAAAGCAGAATGACCTGCAGGTGTTAAAAGATTGTCAGAAGTGGGATTTGAACCCACGCCTCCAGGGGAGACTGCGACCTGAACGCAGCGCCTTAGACCGCTCGGCCATCCTGACTGTTTACAACTGATCTTGGTGTCGGGATAAAGGGTACTAGGCAAAAGTAGAAATACAAAGACCAATAAATGCACAATACTGACTTGCACTTTCAACATCAAATGATCATTGGTTTTTATCAATTAAAAGCTCCAGTCATTGATTTATCCTCAATATGTCCTTCAATGGAAAAGGCGTAGTAAATCGTCATTGATTGAGCGCTAAAGTGGCCTCAGAATAGGGCCATTCTGATATAAAATACCTCAGATAAGACGGAAAAAGTGTCTGGAAGTATCAGCAACCATCAGGGTAAGCGTGACAACGGGACCACATGTCAAAATGGGGGAAATTTTAGCAAATGACTTCATGGTTATTTTCAACGCAATCGTGTTTGATTTTTTTTTGGGGGGGGGGGGGGGGGGGTATAACAAGGGATCTCACCTGTGATCCTTGTCTTGACTTTAGATGCGGCGAGTTCAATTACCCTGCAGACAATATTTTTTCTCCCCGCCAATACATTCCAGTGACAACGACCGACGAGTTGTGCGTTCTGAGATGCCTTTTGTTATTTGCCTGTTTGTGGCCCGCCTGTGAAATTCGTGCAATTCTCTTCCAACCTCTCATCAACTAGCTGTTTTTGCAAAATGTTAGAAATACGATAGTTATTCACTGCTTATGTTAACTAGTTGTTATTTCCAGTATCTTAAGTCATTTATTTGTCAACTGGATATTACAAAGCAGAATGACCTGCAGGTGTTAAAAGATTGTCAGAAGTGGGATTTGAACCCACGCCTCCAGGGGAGACTGCGACCTGAACGCAGCGCCTTAGACCGCTCGGCCATCCTGACTGTTTACAACTGTTCTTGGTGTCGGGATAAAGGGTACTAGGCAAAAGTAGAAATACAAAGACCAATAAATGCACAATACTGACTTGCACTTTCAACATCAAATGATCATTGGTTTTTATCAATTAAAAGCTCCAGTCATTGATTTATCCTCAATATGTCCTTCAATGGAAAAGGCGTAGTAAATCGTCATTGATTGAGCGCTAAAGTGGCCTCAGAATAGGGCCATTCTGATATAAAATACCTCAGATAAGACGGAAAAAGTGTCTGGAAGTATCAGCAACCATCAGGGTAAGCGTGACAACGGGACCACATGTCAAAATGGGGGAAATTTTAGCAAATGACTTCATGGTTATTTTCAACGCAATCGTGTTTGATTTTTTTTTGGGGGGGGGGGGGGGGGGGGAGTATAACAAGGGATCTCACCTGTGACCCGTGGCTTGACTTTAGATGCGGCGAGTTCAATTACCCTGCAGACAATATTTTTTCTCCCCGCCAATACATTCCAGTGACAACGACCGACGAGTTGTGCGTTCCGAGATGCCTTTTGTTATTTGCCTGTTTGTGGCCCGCCTGTGAAATTCGTGCAATTCTCTTCCAACCTCTCATCTACTAGCTGTTTTTGCAAAATGTTAGAAATACGATAGTTATTCACTGCTTATGTTAACTAGGTGTTATTTCCAGTATCTTAAGTCATTTATTTGTCAAATGGATATTACAAAGCAGAATGACCTGCAGGTGTTAAAAGATTGTCAGAAGTGGGATTTGAACCCACGCCTCCAGGGGAGACTGCGACCTGAACGCAGCGCCTTAGACCGCTCGGCCATCATGACTGCCGTCTGTAATGTCGTGTTCCTTCTCTTGTATTTATCTTTACGTGATCTTGTAATCGGACATATGTTTTTGAAATTAGATCAATTACAGTGTATCGGGTAAAAGTTGAAATTTACTTAGGCATAGGCTAATAATTTCCTCTCGCTCAGCCAGCACCAAAGAAATAGATATAAATAATGTACCCTCATTTCGTCAGCCCAGGGTGCATATACACCATCTTACCACTTGGAGTCGCCAAAGGAACAATGGAACTGGTCTTATAAACAATTAGCAAGCTCTTACCATAAATAATACTGATTGATGTTGATATATTCGTACTATGTACCGCTATTTTACCTTTCCGTTCTTGTGAACAAGTATGATCATTAGGCATATCCTTAAGATAAAATATATATTTAAAAACTGTAATAAAACTGAAATAATCACTAAAACTGGCAAACATTTCGATTCTAAATTGCGTGTGTTTGTGTGTATATTGTGGGGGGCGTGTGCGCTGTCACGGATCACATGACGCGAATATGGCCTCCTGACTTGATTCCGTCCTCTTTAGAATCGACAGCTGTCGTCTAGCTCTTTGTTGCTATCGAAAAACTCCCGTTACACACAGAATCTAGCACTCCAGACCCTCCCGAGCTACAGCCACACCGAATAACTGACCATGGCGGGTAAGACATCGGACAGTCGGTTAATAAGGATGACAGGAATAGCCTATAACCATTAAACAGTGTTGCTATATTATTTTATGTTGTTTTATTATATTATGGGTTGAAGCTATAGCCGAATCACACGAAAATTGCAGTAGCTTTGCGTTGCCATCTTTCAGCAACGTGATTATATATGGTTTGATGCATGCGTATATTGCACGCAGTTACACAGTCTTCCCATTTATATGTAGATTCTAGTTTTATTCCGCGATGTAGTTAAAGTAACGTTTTCCGCGTAGGCAACAATTATGATGACTTAAACTGAAAGTACGTGGTGTGCTTGTTGTGTTTACGGTCCTGCGGTGTCTGTGCCTACGTGCGCCTCGGCCATTGCTGAATTGAATTCTCTTCCATCCCGAAGTGTGCACTTGTTTACTCTCTGCGTAGTGATATATCAAACACGCACTTTCGCTATATGCTCATGTATTCTACAATATTTACCCGAGAGATCACACGCAGTTGTTTTTTAAAATCCATCACTCGATTTAAACACGACGCGTTTCTTGTCTCTATGGTCAGTCTCACAAGTGGAATCGGCTCGTGCAGAACTGCTTTTGACATTACCACCACAAGTTGACATATGACAGTTATAGTACTATTATAGTTATAGTAAGCTATAGGGCTATTCTATGGTAGGGACGGGTAGGGGGTCTATGGTTACCCTAGCTGAAGTCCCTATAGGCCGTTTGATATAAAGTACCGATATAAGCCTTGTAGAGGGTTCAGGTGCCCGACAGAAGCTGTACTCTCTTTCTGTTCCAGTTTTATTTACAAATAACTAGTCAGGTGTGTGTCTGTGTGTGTGTGTGATTAGACCAAGCATATGTGACTCTGGCCACAAATGACAACTATGCCAAAGGAGCGATGGTTCTGGGGAGGTCGCTACGCAACCATAAC
This sequence comes from Salvelinus fontinalis, assembly GCF_029448725.1. Classification (NCBI taxonomy): domain Eukaryota; kingdom Metazoa; phylum Chordata; class Actinopteri; order Salmoniformes; family Salmonidae; genus Salvelinus; species Salvelinus fontinalis. The sequence goes on from NC_074671.1 coordinate 55,303,638, forward strand.
ACAACCAAACAACTGGTGGTTCTGATTGGACCGCACGTAGCAGAGCCCTGCAGGTAACACACTCACACAACCCATGATCTATGTTCAGTGTTTGACACACCCATGGCCTTGTCTCTGTTCGTTTTCTATTGTCCAAGCCTGAGTACACCTGAGCAGGTAACACACACGGTTTGAGTTGTGTGTGTGTGTGTGTTGCAGGGCCATGCTGAGTAGCATCTATGACGAGGTGTGTGTGGTGGATATCTTGGACTCTGGGGACACGGCCCACCTGGCCCTGATGAAGAGACCAGAACTCGGAGTGACCTTCACCAAGCTGCACTGCTGGACACTCACACACTACACCAAGTGTGTTTTTATGGACGCAGACACACTGGTGAGAACACACGCACTCACTCCTTACTCAGTACAAATTACAGCAAGTCTGTATTTAGGGCTCAGTATTGTGTGTGTGTGTGTGTGTGTGTGTACGCAGGTGTTGTCCAACATCGATGAGCTGTTTGAGAGGGAGGAGTTATCTGCTGCGCCTGATCCTGGTTGGCCAGATTGTTTCAACTCGGGCGTGTTCGTCTTTAAACCGTCCAATGAAACATACCTCAGCCTTATGACACACTGCACTGAGAACGGCAGCTTTGACGGTGAGTTCTGTATTATTATTATTATCCCATTGAGATGTGAATGTGTTTTATCCATGTGAGTCCCATTGAGATATGAATGTGTTTTATCCATGTGAGTCCCATTGAGATGTGAATGTGTTTTATCCATGTGAGTCCCATTGAGATGTGAATGTGTTTTATCCATGTGAGTCCCATTGAGATGTGAATGTGTTTTATCCATGTGAGTCCCATTGAGATGTGAATGTGTTCTATCCATGTGAGTCCCATTGAGATGTGAATGTGTTTTATCCATGTGAGTCCCATTGAGATGTGAATGTGTTTTATCCATGTGAGTCCCATTGAGATGTGAATGTGTTTTATCCATGTGAGTCCCATTGAGATGTGAATGTGTTTTATCCATGTGAGTCCCATTGAGATGTGAATGTGTTTTATCCATGTGAGTCCCATTGAGATATGAATGTGTTTTATCCATGTGAGTCCCATTGAGATGTGAATGTGTTTTATCCATGTGAGTCCCATTGAGATGTGAATGTGTTTTATCCATGTGAGTCCCATTGAGATATGAATGTGTTTTATCCATGTGAGTCCCATTGAGATATGAATGTGTTTTATCCATGTGAGTCCCATTGAGATATGAATGTGTTTTATCCATGTGAGTCCCATTGAGATGTGAATGTGTTTTATCCATGTGAGTCCCATTGAGATGTGAATGTGTTTTATCCATGTGAGTCCCATTGAGATGTGAATGTGTTTTATCCATGTGAGTCCCATTGAGATGTGAATGTGTTTTATCCATGTGAGTCCCATTGAGATGTGAATGTGTTTTATCCATGTGAGTCCCATTGAGATGTGAATGTGTTTTATCCATGTGAGTCCCATTGAGATATGAATGTGTTTTATCCATATGAGTCCCATTGAGATGTGAATGTGTTTTATCCATGTGAGTCCCATTGAGATGTGAATGTGTTTTATCCATGTGAGTCCCATTGAGATGTGAATGTGTTTTATCCATGTGAGTCCCATTGAGATGTGAATGTGTTTTATCCATGTGAGTCCCATTGAGATGTGAATGTGTTTTATCCATGTGAGTCCCATTGAGATGTGAATGTGTTTTATCCATGTGAGTCCCATTGAGATGTGAATGTGTTTTATCCATGTGAGTCCCATTGAGCTGTGAATGTGTTTTATCCATGTGAGTCCCATTGAGATGTGAATGTGTTTTATCCATGTGAGTCCCATTGAGATGTGAATGTGTTTTATCCATGTGAGTCCCATTGAGCTGTGAATGTGTTTTATCCATGTGAGTCCCATTGAGCTGTGAATGTGTTTTTGATGGAAGCCCTGGCCAAGAGCAAGCAGCTGCAGTACATAATTAAATACATGGTACAAATAGTGTGTGTCCGGGGTTGTGCAATAAACTCTATATCTCCTATGGACTTTCCTTAAACTCTGCTGCCAGCAAGCTCCTATAGATCCTAAAATAACTCATGTTCTCGTCTAACCTCGCCCCCTCCCCACTCTTTCTCCTTCTCTCTCTCACTCCCCTTTTCTCTCTCCCTCTTCCCCTTCTCTCCCACCCCCTCGCTCGCTCCCCCTCTCCCTCTCTCTAGGTGGGGACCAAGGAGTTCTGAACAGTTTCTTCAATACCTGGTCAACAGCAGACATTTCCAAACACCTGCCTTTTATCTACAACCTCAGCAGCATCGCTATGTACACCTATCTACCAGCCTTCAAACAGTAGGTACACACACACACACTCCAGTGTTGTCACCGTATAAGTTATTTCATACATCACACTTTAGCTCCAAATCCCTGGCTTCCCGCCCGTGTGTGTGTGACGGCGAGAGAGATTGACGGCGAGAGTGAGCGAATGAGTGAGCGAGAGCATCAGGAGAGAGAGCATGAGGGAGAAAAGTGAGAGTGAGTGTGCATGTTTTGGCGTTAATAAGCCAAGCCAAGGTCAGTTGAAAGGGTGTGTGGGGTTGAGTTTCAAGAGAGGAGTGGCTCAGGCCTGTCCTCAAATAACACACTGGTACTGCAGATACAGTACATATACACACATACAGTACATATACATACACTCTCTCCTAGTTAAGCCTAATTTATTCTAGAAGTACGCAACGCAAGAAGGCACACCACACACACACACTAGGATGGCTGAGAGGCTTCCGTTTTATTGGCTCTTAACCAACTGTGCTATTTTGTTTGTTTTTCACATTGTTTGTAACTTATTTTGTACATAATGTTGCTGCTATTGTCTCTTATGACCGAAAAGACATTCTGGACATCAGAACAGCGATTACTCACCTCGAATTGGACAAATATATTTTATATAATGAGTCGGAAGGATATACTCCAGACACCCGAACAGGCCCTCATCCTCATCATTCGCAGGAGAAAGAAACCGATTTCGCGGAAAGAGATCAGGGTGCCTTTTGACGATCAGGTCGACGAGTGGCTAATCTGCCTTTGCCATTCGTACTGTTAGCCAACGTTCAATCGCTGGAAAATAAATGGGACAAACTGAAAGCACGTATATCCTACCAACGGGACATTAAAACCTGTAATATCTTATGTTTCACCGAGTCGTGGCTGAACGACGATATTAATAACATACAGCTTGGGGTTATATACTCTATCGGCAGGATAGAACAGCAGCCTCTGGTAAGACACGGGGTGGCGGCCTATGTATATTTGTAAACAACAGCTGGTGCACAATATCTACGGAAGTATCAAGGTTTTGCTCGCCTGAGGTAGAGTATCTCATGATAAGCTGTAGACCACACTGTCTACCTAGAGTATTTATTTGTAGCTGTCTACATACCACCACAGACTGATGCTGGCACTAAAACCGCACACAATGAGCTGTATACTGCCATAAGCAAACAGGAAAATACTCATCCAGAGGTGGTGCTCCTAGTGGCTGGGGACTTTAATGCAGGGAAACTTAAATCAGTTTTACCTAATTTCTATCAGCATGTTAAATGTGCAACCAGAGGGGAAAAACTCTAGACCACCTTTACTCCACACACAGACGTAAAGCTTTCCCTCGCCATCCATTTGGTAAATCTGACCATAATTCTAGCCTCCTGATTCCTGCTTACAAGCAAAAATTAAAGCGGTATAAATTACTTTTTACTCAGCCCATCACACTGAATACTCCAGGTTAGACTACGTTTTCATGTACAATGCAGATAGACACAGGCTTAAGGATTGTAGGATCGGGCAGAGCGACTTATCATATCATAATGGAGTTTACCTCACTCTACACCTTGATAGCAAACCAAGAAATACTCTATGGAGACTTAATACAAGCAAGCTGAATGATCCAGCATTCAAGGAATCAATAAAGACAGAATTGAACATCTGTCTGGAGAATAATGATAATGGGGAAGTATCTCCTGCTATATTGTGGGATGCAGCTAAGGCGGTTATTAGAGGAAAGATCATAGCCACATCATCTCTCAAGAAGAAGATTAAAGCACAGAATTTTCTGAAATTACAGGAAACATTAAGGAACTTAGAACGATCTCATAGTCAATACAAAGACCCTCTTATATTACCAGAGATTCAAAAGGTAAAACAGGAAATTGACCAGATTTATAGAGAAGAAGTAGAGAAAAAGCTCAGGTTCCTGAAACAACGATATTATGAAGCAGACTCAAAGGCAACCAAATTACTAGCATGGAGACTCAGGAAACAACAAGCACAGAATACCATTTTCAAAATAAAAGACCCTAAAACAAAGAAGATTACATGCAAATTGGATGAAATACAGAATTCATTTGAATCATATTATCACAAAGCCCTGACCTCAAGCCTATAGAAAATGTGTGGGCAGAACTGCAAAAGCATGTGCGAGCAAGGAGGCCTACAAACCTGACTCGGTTACACCAGCTCTGTCTGGAGGAATGGGCCAAAATTCCCTCAACTTATTGTGGGAAGCTTGTGGACGGCTACCCGAAACGTTTGACCCAAGTAAAACAATTTAAAGGCAATGCTACCAAATACTAATTGAGTGTATGTAAACTTCTGACCCACTGGGAATGTGATGAAAGAAATAATAGCTGACATAAATCATTCTCTCTACTATTATTCTGATATTTCACACTCTTAAAATAAAGTGGTGATCCTAACTGACCTAAGACGGGGAATTTTTACAGTCTACGACTGTTGTATTCAGCGCATGTGACAAATAATATTTGATTTACAACCTCTGGTGTGTGTGTTTGTAGGTACGGTCATGAGGCTAAGGTGGTCCACTTCCTGGGGAAGGTGAAGCCATGGAACTACTCCTATGACACCCAGACTGGGAAGGTCAAAGGTCACACCCTCACCCCTGGCTCGGGTGACCTGCACCCTGACTTCCTGGTTCAGTGGTGGAACCTCTACTCCTCTGGGGTCCTACCTGCTCTCAGAGACTCATATGGAGAAACACTGTTCTGCTCCGGCTGCACTGAGGTACTGTGTGTGTGTGTGTGTGTGTGTGTGTGTGTGTGTGTGTGTGTGTCCTCATAGCGTGTGTTCTTAAGATCTCCAGTACTGACAATCGTTTCTGAATCTTGAAAGGTGTATAACAAGACCGGTGAGATATGTTCAGGGCTTTCAGAAAGTATTCACACAGCTTCACTTTTTCCACATTTTGTTGTTACAGCCTGAATTTAAAATGGATTCATTTGAGATTGTGTCACTGGTCTACACACAATACCCCATAATGTTAAAGTGGAATTATGTTTTTAGAATTTTTTTAGAAATTAATTAAAAATGAAAAACTGAAATGTATTCAGTCAAAGCATTCAACCCCTTTGTTAATGGCAAACCTAAATAAGTTAAAGAGTAAAAATGTGCTTAACATGCCACGTAATAAGTTGCATGGACTCACTCTGTGTTTTTACATGATTTCTGAATGACTACCTCATCGCTGTACCCCACACATACAATTGTCTGGAAGGTCCATCAGTCAAGCAGTGAATTTCAAACACAGATTCAACCACAAATAACAGGTTTTCCATTGCCTCGCGAAGAAGGGCACCTATCGGTAGATGGGTAAAAATAAAAAAGCAGACATTGAATATCCATTTGAGCATGGTGAAGTTATTAATTACACTTTGGATGGTGTATCAATACAGCCAGTCACTACAAAGATGCAGGCGTCCTATCTAACTCAGTTGCCGGGGAGGAAGGAAACTGCTCAGGGATTTCACCATGAGGCCAATGGGGACTTTAAAACATTTCAAGTTTAATGGCTGTGATAGGAGGAAACTGAAGATGGATCAATAACATTGTAGTTACTCCACAATACTAACCTAATTTACAATGTGAAAAGAAGGATGCCTGTACAGAATAAAACCTTCCAAAACATGCATTCTGTTTTCAATAAGGCAATAAAGTAAAACTGCAAAAAATGTGGCAAAGAAATTAACTTTGTTCTGAATACAAAGTGTTATGTTTGGGGAAAATCCAATACATCACTGAGTACCACTCTTCATATTTTCAAGCATGGTAGTGGCTGCATCATGTTATGGGTATGCTTGTCATCAGCAAGGACTAGGGAGTTTTTTAGGATAAAAAAAATAATTAATCTAAGCACAGGAAATGTCCCTAAGGAGAAACCTGGTTGTCTGCTTGGGATACAAATTCACCTTTGAGCAGGACAATAACCTAAAACACAAGGTCAAATACACACTGGAGTTGCTTACCAAGATGACATTGAATTTTCCTGAGTGGCCTAGTTAGACAGTTTTGACTTAAATTGGCTTGAAAATCAATGGCAAGACTTGAAAATGGCTGTCTAGCAATGATCAACAACCAACTTGACAGAGCATAAAAAATAAAATAATGTACAATAAAGGTGTGCAAAGCACTTAGAGACTTACCCAGAAAGACTCACAGCTGTAATCACTGCCAAATGTGATTCTAACATGTATTGACTCAGGGGTGTAAAAAAATAAATATTTAATTTAGTCATTATGGGGTATGGTGTGTAGATGGGTGAGAGAAACAAATCTATTTAATACATTTTGAATTCGGGCTGTAACACAACCAAATGTGGATTAAGGCAAGGGCTATGAATACTTTAAGGCACTGTATGCGTTTTAAGGGGACTGTTGAAGGACAGTTTGTATATGTGAGTATAGTGTGTTCACAGTGGAATCGTAAAGAAGTTTAAGTACAGTATTTGCTGGTTTCAGTCGCTGATTTTGTGTGGTGTGTGTGTGTGTGTGTGTGTGTGTGTTGACTCTCTAGTGGCAAGTCATTGACATGGTAACCTCTCTCCCTGTCTCTCATGGATACTTTAAACAGGTAATCTAAGGGCATGTCGGAAAGGGCACTATATGCCCTATGTAGTGCAATAATAATATTGCAGTAGGGCGATGTAGTCACCGATGTAGTGCTATACTTCTGACACCCTAGTTCAACTCTAAAAACCCGGCCGGCTGTGCTTATTGGAGTTGCCATGGTAACAGGAAGAAGCTGATTGGCTTTTCACTCCCACTGACCCCGGCCCCTGCCCTTAGTTCTGTTTTTCTGTAGAGGAAGCTGCTGATTGGTCAATGCTTTGGGTTGAGGGGAAATGCTTCATGGCTGTCACCGTCACCCTTGTATTAGTGAGTATTTCTCCATGTCTCAGAACGCTCATCTTGTTTGCCTCCCCTGTCTCTCCCTCCACCCCCTATAGGAGGAGGTCTGTGACAGTGTGGTTGAGATCATCCTCCCCCCGCCTCCCCCTCAGGCGCCCCAGGTGTCCAGTGAGGAGAGGAGGCAGCGATGGGAGGCGGGCCAGGCGGACTACATGGGAGCCGACTCCTTCGAAAGCATCCAGAGGAAACTGGACTGCTTCCTTAAGTAGAGGGCCAGAGGAGGGATGACGGACGGAGAGGGCATCCATTGGCAGGCCTGAGATGCGTCAGTCAGGGCGGGGATCAACTGGCATTCGACCAATCAGAAGAGAAAGCGGTAGAGCATGACGTATTGAAAACAGTCCCATCCTGGGCCTCTCTCTCTCTCTCTCTCTCTCTCTCTCTCTCTGTTTTTCACTCTGTGTTCGTGCGTCTGTGTGGCCTGGTCCTGCAGAAATAACCCCTGCAGAGACGGGGCCATCCAGTTTACTACACTATGCAGCCCCCATACCACCACCTCGGCGCAGAAGCCTTGGTCAATAAGTAATGACTCGGTAATAACCTCACTGTGACTCCGCCTCACCAAGTCCCATCCAGACCCCATGACTCTAACAGCTCAAACCCAGTTACTCAGTCAAGCCTGATAATGATAGAGATAGGGCAGTTGTGCTTTTACTCTGTAAAGTATTCAGAGATGCGTGGGTATGAAGTATTTCCCTCTATAAAATGGAAGAACTGTTATTTTGTTTATTAAAGTTTGCATCCCAGTGGTTATTTTTGCTCTCCATATGCGTGTTGTGCATGCTTGTTTCTTTATATTAGGATTATTGTGAAGGAAACCCGTTTCTAAAGTGGAAAACCCACCGAAGCGCTTGTCATTTCGCCATGTCCTGTTTGATGTCATCACTTCCTGTTGGGTTTCCTCACTTCCTGTGTAGTCTGACCAGTTGCCTTACCACCGTCAAAGACTCTTATTACACAACTAGGCCTATTCGAATTGTCGCCGTTCACTGTTTACAGAAAAGACTTCTCTGCTGCTGCCATCCACCTCTACTCCATTCAACCCTCCTAGACTTACCTCTACGCTCCTCCAGCTCAACTCTACTCCATTCAACCCTCCTACAGACTTACCTCTACGCTCCTCCAGCTCAACTCTACTCCATTCAACCCTCCTACAGACTTACCTCTACGCTCCTCCAGCTCCACTCTACTCCATTCAACCCTCCTAGACTTACCTCTACGCTCCTCCAGCTCAACTCTACTCCATTCAACCCTCCTACAGACTTACCTCTACGCTCCTCCAGCTCCACTCTACTTCATTCAACCCTCCTAGACTTACCTCTACGCTCCTCCAGCTCCACTCTACTCCATTCAACCCTCCTACAGACTTACCTCCACGCTCCACTCTACTCCACCCTTCTCTACTCTCAACTTGACACCCCCCATCTCCAGCTCACCCCTCCTACAGCCCTACCTTGTCAACCCCCCCCCCCCTCCACCACCCTCCAACATCAACACCCTGATGTCTCTTCCTCTCCCTGAAGTGTGTACCTTCACCCCACCTTGTGGATTTAAAAGGAATGGACTGGTGTGAAGAAAACCATATCAGATATTATTTTGACACGGTGAGAACTCAAGTCCATGATTAATCCAATGCTTTCAGATCCATGAAGGGGACAGGGTGAGCAGGTCAAGTGCACACGGGGGCATAAGGCCAGTAGGGAATCCTAACGCACACACAGCCTAAAATGATCTAGTAACTAATGGGATGTAATAGTTTTGTGGTCCCTCTTAACACACCCACAAACGGCTCTATAGAGACGTTTCCAAACACTGTGAAACCTTGTGTGGTCTGAACACACCCCGGTAGTTCTCACTGTTTCTGTTCTCTGTAGACACCTAATAAAGGACTGGTGAAGAAGTCTCCATCTGTCTTTTATTCCAGCTATGTGGCTACTACAAATACCACCTAACTACTAGTACTACTGAACTGTGTGTGTGATTGTCTGGGTGTGTGTGTGTGTGTGCTCAATGATGGTATTGAAATCATAACAAAAGGTTCTGATGTTAGGTGTGCTCTGTTTCAGACCTGGAATAAATATAGTTTTTAACTGCTTTGTGGAAAGTAAAAAATCTTTCCGGGGAAACAAATAGCTACTTTGGAGGTGACTACAACTATTGGAATACAGATTCCAAAAACGGACCACTTCTTAAACCCAAATACAGACCTCAGAAAGTTACTATGTTTCCAAACTATTTGAGGACCTACTTGTGTTAACTATTTGAATATGGATCTGAGAAATTATTTGAATACAGATCTCAGGAAGTGAGTACTTTTCTGAAACTATTGGATTAGCAGCCTTCAACTAATGGCAGGGCTGTATCTGGAAGTGCATGTTGAAGATGGACTGAATAGAGCACACACACACTGCTATACTATTCCAATCTATCTGACAGCATATTGGATCTACACAATACATTTGTCGGGAAACATTTTGTAAATGTCCATTCTCCTGAATGTCCATTGCCATAGGTGTACATAATCAAGTCTAACGAATGATATTAGTCTAACGAACAAATGATTATTTATACTTCTAACGAAGTATAAATAAATTGTGACGCTCAACTACTATATGATTCTTTCAACATGCCACTGAAAAGATTGGAAGCTGCAATTCATTTTATGATGCCTGAACATACTGCAGAGCAATTCAAAGCCATTTTTCAAACATTGTAAACAGCAAGTTGGATTCTTAGCCAAAACAACTTCTAAACACACACGTCTACCATCTTTAAAGGAACCGTTTACTCAGAATACAAACTAACGTGATTTTTAACCTACCTTGTCTATAGTTGATTCAAGAAGGCAGTTTGGGGATATTTAGTTTCCTTTCAACACTTAATAGCCATATTTTGTTACTGTTAGCGTTCTCTGAACACAACATTGAACTGTTCTTGTTCCTGTGTAATAAAACAAATTACCTTTTTGGAGCAACATTTTATTAGCATGTTTTGACATATTACTTTGGTAATCACATTTGAATTGGATAGCAATGCGCTGAGAGTTTTTGTAGCTACTGTACATGAGGAATAGTGACCGTTCCTTATTCCACTTGTGTAATAACCCCATTTATTATGCAATTATAAAGCAATTTCCAAAGTCCTATGTATCAACAACATATTCTATCATATACTGTGCATAATGTCTATACATCCCATCACACACATACATACATACATACATACATACATACATACATACATACACAGTACCAGTCAAACTTTTGGACACACCTACTCCTTCCAGGGTTTTTCTTTGAAGACATCAAAACTATGAAATAACACAAATGGAATCATGTAGTAACCAAAAAAGTGTTAAAACAAATCAACATTTATTGTATATTTGAGATTCTTCAAAGTAGCCACCCTTTGCCTTCATGACAGCTTTGCACATGCTTAGCATTCTCTCAACCAGCTGCATGAGGTAGTCACCTGGAATGCATTTCAATTAACAGGTGTGCCTTGTTAATTTGTGGAATTTCTTTCTTTCCTTAATGTGTTTGAGACAATCAGTTGTGTTGTGACAAGGTAGGGGTGGTGTACAGAAGATAGCCCTATTTGGTAAAAGACCAAGTCCATATTATGGCAAGAACAGCTCAAATAAGCAAAGAGAAATGACAGTCCATCATGACTTTAAGACATGAAGATCAGTCAATCAGGAAAATTTCACAAACTTTTAAGTGCAGTTGCAAAAGCCATCAAGCGCTATGATAAAACTGGCTCTCATGAGGACCGCCACAGGAATGGAAGATCCAGAGTTACCTCTGCTGCAGAGGATAAGTTCATTGGAGTTACCAGCCTCAGAAATTGCACGGATGATCTCCACATGTGTGGTTCCCACCGTGAAGCATGGAGGAGGAGGTGTGATGGTGTGGGGGTGTATATTTATCTAAATATTCTGCAAACGGAAATACACAATGGACAAAAAAATATTTCAGTTTCTCCTCATGGCTCAGCCACATAATACCAGGGTATATCTGGTGGTCTGTCTCCTCATCGCTCAGCTACATAATGTCAGGGTATATCTGGTATTCTGTCTCCTCATGGCTTAGCCACATAATGCCAGGGTATATCTGGTGGTCTGTCTCCTCATGGCTCAGCCACATAATGCCAGGGTATATCTGGTCTCCTCATTGCTCAGCCACATAATGCCAGGGTATATCTGGTGGTCTGTCTCCTCATCGCTCAGCCACATAATGCCAGTGTATATATATGGTGGTCTGTCTCCTCATCGCTCAGCCACATAATGCCAGGGTATATCTGGTGGTCTCTCTCTTCATGGCTCAGCCACATAATTCCAGGGTATTTCTGGTGGTCTGTCTCCTCATGGCTCAGCCACATAATGCCAGGGTATATCTGGTGGTCTGTCTCTTCATGGCTCAGCCACATAATGTCAGGGTATATCTGGTGGTCTGTCTCCTCAAGGCTCAGCCACATAATGCCAGGGTATATCTGGTCTCCTCATGGCTCAGCCACATAATGCCAGGGTATATCTGGTGGTCTGTCTCCTCATCGCTCAGCCACATAATGCCAGGGTATGTCTGATGTGCTTTCTGGAATAAGAGCAAGTGTATATCGTTGTAGAAAGGGCAATAGAGGATAAAATGAGTTTCATTCTCTATTTCTTCGAGGTCACAATAGTTACATCATCTTTCCTCTTCCATTTCACCACAATACCGACCTGTTTCAGAACGCAGAGGCAATATCCCTGATCTTACCTATATTTCTTATTTCCATTCTTTTACTTTTAGATTTGTGTGTTTAGTTGTTTATTGTTAGATCTTACTGCACTGTTGGAGATAGGGACACAAGCATTTTGCCACACACACAATAACATCTGCTAAATATGTGTATGCAACCGATAAAATTTGATTTGATTTATGATCATATATTTAGACTAATTCAAACTGTTGTAGTTTTGGCCTCTTCATCAAATATTTGGCAGCCGTCAATAAAACATGTTTTTGCTTGCATATATTCAAATAGGCTACCTTCAAATATTATTTGGTTTTCTGAGAGGTAGGCTTTTTCAAAATACTTTCAAATATGATTTATTTTTCTGAGACCTGTATTTGAATATCAAAGAAAATATACTGAACAAAAATCTAAACTCAACATCCATCAATTTCAAAGATTTTACTGAGTTACAGTTCATATAAGGAAATCAATCAATAGAAATAAATAAACGAGGCCCTAATCTATGGATTTCACATGACTTGGCAAGGGTGCAGCCATGGGTGGGCCTGCGAGGGCATAGACCCACTCACTTGGGAGCCAGGCCCACCCAGTGGGGAGCCAGGGCCAGCCAATCAGAATTAGTTTTTCCACACACTTTATTACAGACAGAGATACTCCTCAGCACCCCCACAGACGATCCCACACGTGAAGTAGCTGGATGTGGAGGTCCTGGGCTGGGGTGTTTACACGTGGTCTGCGGTTGTGAAGGCCGGTTAGACATACTGCCAAATTCTCTAAAATGACGTTGGAGGCAACTTATGCTAGAGAAATTAACATTCAATTCTCTAGTGGACATTCCTGCAGTCAGCATGCCAATTGCACGCTCCCTCAAAACATGAGACATCTGTGGTGTTGTGTGACAAAACTGCACATTTAAGAGTGGCCTTTTTGCACAGGTGCACCTGTGTAATGTTCATGCTGTTTAATCAGCTTCTTGATATGCCACACCTGTCAGGTGGATGGATTATCTCGGCAAAGAATAAATGCTCACTAACAGGGATGTAAACAAATTTGTGCCAAAAAAATAGGGGAAATAAGCTTTTTGTGCATATGGAACATTTCTGGGATATTTTATTTCAGCTCATGAAACACATTTACATGTTACATTTATATTTTTGTTCAGTATAGTTAGCTTTTAGTTGAAACTCTAAATAAACTATATTAGACTACCTCGAGTATTTGAAAAGTTTTTATTTTCTACTAAACTACAGAATACAACTATTTTCGGCCCAGGCCTGCTCTGTTTATCTTTATCAATGTTGTTGGCACTTTAGATATAAATGAATAGTAATAACAAACCTGTGTTTAACTCAGATGTAGTCTTTAAATTGGATATGTGTATTTCGATGCTCTAAAGCTCTTGTAGGAAATTGCCAGAAAAATGCAAAGAACATTTTCCAAATCAATGTACAGACAGAGAAAGGCCACCGCCACACTGTTTTAAAAACCCGCTCACCCGGCGCGCTGGCGTGGAAACTAAATCGAGCGTACCTTTCTGTCTGGGCTTGGTCTGTGGTTCGTTCCGTTTCCGCCCTGTCATCCTGGCTTTTCTACGGTCCTCGGGGCCCAATTCCAGAAGAGGACAGCTAAACAAGTGAAAACAGCACTAGAATAACCGACTACAGTTTATTAGCTCAAACCTGAAGTAAATCACAGCGCCAGATCGGTGTACCGCGGAGACAAAGAGAGGAGGAGGGGCGGGGTTTCAGGAGTTTTACATGAGACGAGATATTGCTTCCTAGTTAAGCTTACTGGTGAGTAAAAGGCGCACATTACAACATGACTAGGCTATCCAGCTATCTGCTTAAACTAGCCGTACTATCCGACTTCTGTTAGTTAGCTACTGATAATCACTAGTGAACATAACATAATATTGCATTTCACATGGTTATAAACCGTGTATTACAGTGGATATAATGCACCCATTCTCATAGGCCTAGCTGTGAAACTATTTTTATAGTGGACATACACCCACCTATCATAGCCTGGTTGTAACCCTATCATTAAAGGCCTAGTGGACATATTACACCCAGCCTCCCATCCATATAGCTACTTTTATAGTGGAGATATCACATCCACCTATTATTTAGCCTGGCTATAAACATATTATATTATTATAGTGGAGATATCACATCCACCTATTATTTAGCCTGGCTATAAACATATTATATTATTATAGTGGAGATATCACATCCACCTATTATTTAGCCTGGCTATAAACATATTATATTATTATAGTGGAGATATCACATCCACCTATTATTTAGCCTGGCTATAAACATATTATATTATTATAGTGGAGATATCACATCCACCTATTATTTAGCCTGGCTATAAACATATTATATTATTATAGTGGAGATATCACATCCACCTATTATTTAGCCTGGCTATAAACATATTATATTATTATAGTGGAGATATCACATCCACCTATTATTTAGTCTGGCTATAAACATATTATATTATTATAGTGGAGATATCACATCCACCTATTATTTAGCCTGGCTATAAACATATTATATTATTATAGTGGAGATATCACATCCACCTGTTATTTAGCCTGGCTATAAACATATTATATTATTATAGTGGAGATATCACATCCACCTGTTATTTAGCCTGGCTATAAACATATTATATTATTATAGTGGAGATATCACATCCACCTGTTATTTAGCCTGGCTATAAAGACCTAGTAGAATATTGCACCCATTCACATACATTTGTTATTACAGTTGATATACTGTACAGAGCCCACGGCAACTGATTACCAGTTAGTAGATGGGGTTTTGGCAGCTACTAACTCATCTAACGTTGTTATCCAACTGTAGTTCTTCTTATTGGTATTATTTCAGTAAGCCTACAGTACCACTGTCTGTGTGCATCACATGTAGCCTGCCACTGTCTGTGTGCATCATATGTAGCCTGCCACTGTCTGTGTGCATCACATGTAGCCTGCCACTGTCTGTGTGCATCACATGTAGCTTACCATTGTAAGTGGAATTCTGACATGTGTTCTGACGTGTGATGTGTGCTGGAATGAATGAATACAGGATGAATGGATTGTCTACTCTGTGTAGCATGGCATGGAGGTGTCTGTGTGTGTGTCCTGTACAGTCAGCTATTTCCTTTTATAGACGTTGAACACAAAAGGCTGTTTCACTCTACTTCCTGTAAATAACGTCGACTATGTTTGCTTCCTGCTTCTGTCTGATTCGTCAGTTTGGCTTTGTGATCCTCGGGGCCTCTAGAAGTTCCAGGATGAGGAAGTGGGTTTCCCTTAGAAACAAAGAGTAGAGAGTAGAATGTAATGGAGAGAGTAGAATGTAGCGGAGAGAGTAGAATGTAACGGAGAGAGTAGAATGTAGCGGAGAGAGTAGAATGTAACGGAGAGAGTAGAATGTAGCGGAGAGAGTAGAATGTAACGGAGAGAGTAGAATGTAACGGAGAGAGCAGAATGTAACGGAGAGAGCAGAATGTAACAGAGAGAGCAGAATGTAACGGAGAGAGCAGAATGTAACGGAGAGAGCAGAATGTAACGGAGAGAGCACATTCCCTTTCCTATTCTGGAAGTCTGCACTTGTTCAAAGTGTGCTTTTGTTCACTCCCCCTTATGGATATAAAAACATTAGATTGTCTGGGACGAAGCAATAGGGTGACAATTCCCTGCAGCCTATCAGAGGGCATGATGGTGATATTCATTTGTTTCTGTGGCCTAAGGGAAGTGCCTCTGCCTCTTATTTACCCAATCACAGGCCTGGAGCTATGGAATTCACGCACAAACACACGCTCACACACACACACACACACACGCACAAACACACACACAAATGCACGCACGCACGCACGCAGACCCACAAACAAACACAAACACACAGACACCAAACCCAAGCCATGGAGCAATGGAATTCCTAGGGAACGAGTCCCAGCCTGGATAGCACCCATTATTACCCTGACACACACACACACACACACACACACACACACACACACACACACACACACACACACACACACACACACACACACACACACACACACACTGCCTGACACGTTACTAGGCTAGGCTGGGCAGGGCTGGAGCAGGGCGTAACCATGGAGATGAGCAAGAACTGCTGGGCATGATAGAACTGGCTGTGTCTATGACCGCTGTGGAATGAGACTGCCTGTTATAACATGTCCTGGAGAGAGAGAGAGGAATAGAGAGAGAGAGGAATAGAGAGAGGGGGAGAATAGAAAGAAAGAGACCAAGATAGACAAGGACTGAGAGAGACAGAGGCCGAGATAGACTGAGAGAGTAATAAGGTACCCACACGGATATTACAAGCTCAAGTAAAGCTGTTGTTGACCTACTCTTCTGAAAAGCACAGGGGAGAGGACAGAAAGGGTAAGTAGGAGGGAGAGGGGTGAGGAAAGGGGGAGAGGCTGGGGACAGCTAATGTAGTTGTTGATGTCTGGATGCTGTCTGATCGGGGATACAAAGCTGTAGACAGAGAGACAGAGGGAGAAGGAGGCTAGCGTGTCGTTCTGACAGTGTGGAATGTTGACTGTGTCCTTTTAGTGGAGGGGAGAGAAAAACAAATCGAAAGGCAGTTGTCCTGACACACACACACACAGCAGGGTCAGAGACAGGACGTGATGAAAGCTCTGTGAGCTAGATGTAGGCTATTTCCTGTTGATGGTGATGATGTCACTGTGCCTTATACCTTTTGAAGGGGAACTCTGTCGTGTTTTTCTCTGAACGAGGAAGAGGTTGTGGTGGGCAGGTGAAAAGGTGTCAGACGGAAGATTTGACCTTATTTGGAGCCCAAAACATCCAGCTGCTCTGCAATCCATTACACACACACGCACACGCACGCACGCACACACGCACGCACCCACACACACACACACACAGCAGGAAACCACACATAACATGTACCTTCCTCATCCACTCTTTGTTCCCTCTTACACGCAGACACACACACGGACACGGACACACACACCTTCTCACTCTGTGTTGGTGTGTCAAGGCGTGATAGCGGTTTCTCTTTTTCTCTGACAGCGGTGTGTGTCTCTCTCTCCCTCTCCAGGTGTGTGTGTGTGTAGATGTGTGACAGCGGTGTGTGTGAAGACAAGCCCCCCGCCCCCCCTGTCAGAATGAACAGCCAAGGAGGCGGAGCCAAGGACTCCGTGTCGGGCAACTACAACTCTCGGTCCCTCCCCTCTGTTCCCGAGAAACAGAAACGGAGTAAAATGATCTCCATATTCGCCTCAGAGAAAGGTACACACACACACACACACACACACACACACACACACACGCACGCACGCACTTGCTTATGGCTGTCGACTAGAGGTCGACCGATTATGATTTTTCAACGCTGATACCGATTATTGGAGGACCAAAAAAAAACAGATTAATCGGCCGATTTTTTTCATTTATTTGTAATAATGACAATTACAACAATACTGAATGAACACTTATTTTAACTTAATATAATACATCAATACAAATAAATGTAGCCTCAAATAAATAATGAAACATGTTCAATTTGGTTTAAATAATGCAAAAACAAAGTGTTGGGGAAGAAAGTAAAAGTGCAATATGTGCCATGTAAGAAAGCTAACCTTTAAGTTCCTTGCTCAGAACATGAGAACATATGAAAGCTGGTGGTTCCTTTTAACACGAGACTTCAATATTCCAAGGTAAGAGGTTTTAGGTTGTAGTTAATATAGTATTTATAGGACTATTTCTCTCTATACCATTTGTATTCCATATACCTTTGACTATTGGATGTTCTTATAGGCATCCAATAGCCAGTGTAACAGTGCCAGTGTAACAGTATAGCTTCCGTCCCTCTCCTCGCTCCTACCTGGGCTCGAACCAGGAACACATCGACAACAGCCACCCTCGAAGCAGCGTTACCCATGCAGAGCAAGGGGAACAACTGCTCCAAGTCTCAGAGCGAGTGACGTTTGAAACGCTATTAGCGCGCACCCCGCTAACTAGCTAGCCATTTCACATCGGTTACACCAGCCTAATCTCGGGAGTTGATAGGCTTGAAGTCATAAACAGCACAATGCTTGAAGCACAGTGAAGAGCTGCTGGCAAAACGCACTAAAGTGCTGTTTGAATGAATGCTTATGAGCCTGCTGCTGCCTACCACCACTCAGTCAGACTGCTCTATTAAATATCAAATCATAGACTTAATTATAACATAATAACACACAGAAATACGAGCCTTTGGTCATTAATATGGTCGAATCCGGAAACTATCATTTCGAAAACAAAACGTTTATTATTATCGCACATACCCTGACTCTGCGTGCAATGAACGCAAGAGAAGTGACACAATTTCACCTGGTTAATATTGCCTGCTAACCTGGATTTCTTTTAGCTAAATATGCAGGTTTAAAAATATATACTTCTGTGTATTGATTTTAAGAAAGGCATTGATGTTTATGGTTAGGTACACGTTGAAGCAACAACAGTCCTTTTTCCGCGAATGCGCACTGCATCGATTATATGCAACGCAGGACATGCTAGATAAACTAGTAATATCATCAACCATGTGTAGTTAACTAGTGATTATGGTTGATTGATTGACGTTTTTTATAAGATAAGTTTAAAGCTAGCTAGCAACTTACCTTGGCTTCTTACTGCATTCGCGTAACAGGCAGGCTCCTCGTGGAGTGCAATGTAATCAGGTGGTTAGAGCTGTCACGTTCCTGACCTTATTTCCTTTGTTTAGTCTTTGTTTAGTTGGTCAGGACGTGAGCTGGG
>NC_074671.1:55329937-55489937 GCF_029448725.1 Salvelinus fontinalis
CCCCCTTACCTCAACGAGAACCCACTCAGGGTGAGGATGGATGTGTGTGTGTGTGTGGGGGGGTGAAGGTGTGTGTGTGTGTGTGTGTGGGGGTGGAGGGTGGGTTCCATGCGTGTGTGTACAGGCATTGTACTTGGTGGCCACTAATGTTCAGTGTGTGTCTGTGTGTCTCCTACAGGCCCTCTACCTGATAGCCACCAATGGGACTCCAGAGCTCCAGTCTCCAGAGAAGTTATCTCCAGTGTTCAGGTCCTTCCTGTCCCGCTGTCTGGAGATGGATGTAGAGAAGAGAGGAGGGGGGAAAGAACTACTGCAGGTACACACACACACACGCACAAACAAACACACACACACACTCCGTGATGAGAAGAGTTTGTTTCATTGGTTGATCTCTTGTCTTCCCTGCAGCATCCATTCCTAAAGCTGGCCAAGCCTCTCTCCAGCCTCACCCCTCTCATCCTGGCAGCCAAGGAGGCCATGAAGAGTAACCGCTAACCCTAGTTAGCCACAGATACACTGGATTCCTCTGTCTCTGTGTTAGCCTGACCGCTAACTGCTAACTACGAGCCTTACCAGCTAACTTCCAGCCCTACTGTGCCAACTCGTCAGTGCCTCTCTGTAATTGACAGCATCTCCTCCTTGATGCTAAATGCTAGCCTGCTAGCGCCCTGGCTCGTACACCTACAAGTCACACAAGTCAGCCTCCTGCTCTGTTTGACTCCCCTTCCCGTCTGTCCTTCACCCCTCACTCCATATCACATACCAGTCTTCCTATGTCTCGTACCCTCTCCCTGTCTGTCCCTCACCCCCCCTCCTCATCTGTCCCTCACCCCCCCTCCTCACCCTCTTGTTCATCCAGATGTTGTGAGGTTTTCTTGTTCTGCTTGTCTCTCTGCCTGCGACCTGTTCTTTCTTTCTCTCTACTCTGACTAAGAAACTTAAAGGTGCAATCTGTAAAAATGATTGTCCCACAAACAAATAGTTCATTTCAAGCCTACAGTATCAGTGTTGCAGTACACCTGCAAATAAAACTACAGATTGCACCTTTAATAAAATGAAAGAAAATAATTGCTGTATGGAACTATCTCGGTATTCAATTCAAATATTTTGGCAGCAAAACCAAATTACATTTTTCAAAATCGTTTTGTATATTATGTACTTTGACAAACGTTGAGGGGGGAAAATCTGGATACTTGGAGAACTGTTTTTTAACGTGTATGTATACTTTTCATTTGGTGTTTTGTAACTAACATTCTGATAGAAATGTTCCATAACGGTGTGCCTTAATGAACACAACCTCTAGGCTCTATGGGGTGAATCCTAACTTTCACTTTATTAAGTTGAACTTTCACTTAGTGTCCCGTTGACATCAACGCATGACTACGTGAAAACGTGACTTAAATGGAAGTTAGGATTTGCTCCTATGATTGGCCAATCAAAAAGCATTCCACCGTGCTAGACTAGTTCCATTCCATTTCACAGACATTCCAGTCAGAGAGGTTGATTGGTTGAGTCTGATGAGGGTGATGATTTTAATGAGTATCCCCTTCTGTTGATCATTTTTAATTAATGAAACCAAAAGGTTTTTTTTACTGGAAACCATGTATTTTCAAACAGTCTATGTAAATTATTATTAAAGATAGACTTGAACTAATGCTTGTGTGCGTGTGTCTGTGTAGAACATTATAGGGTGAAGTACTGTGTCTGTGTAGAACATTATAGGTGAAGTACTGTGTCTGTGTAGAACATTATAGGTGAAGTACTGTGTCTGTGTAGAACATTATAGGTGAAGTACTGTGTCTGTGTAGAACATTATAGGTGAAGTACTGTGTCTGTGTAGAACATTATAGGTGAAGTACTGTGTCTGTGTAGAACATTATAGGTGAAGTACTGTGTCTGTGTAGAACATTATAGGTGAAGTACTGTGTCTGTGTAGAACATTATAGGTGAAGTACTGTGTCTGTGTAGAACATTATAGGTGAAGTACTGTGTCTGTGTAGAACATTATAGGTGAAGTACTGTGTCTGTGTAGAACATTATAGGGTGAAGTACTGTGTCTGTGTAGAACATTATAGGTGAAGTACTGTGTCTGTGTAGAACATTATAGGGTGAAGTTCTGTGTAGAACATTATAGGTGAAGTACTGTGTCTGTGTAGAACATTATAGGTGAAGTACTGTGTCTGTGTAGAACATTATAGGTGAAGTACTGTGTCTGTGTAGAACATTATAGGTGAAGTACTGTGTCTGTAGAACATTATAGGTGAAGTACTGTGTCTGTGTAGAACATTATAGGTGAAGTACTGTGTCTGTAGAACATTATAGGTGAAGTACTGTGTCTGTGTAGAACATTATAGGGTGAAGTACTGTGTCTGTGTAGAACATTATAGGTGAAGTACTGTGTCTGTGTAGAACATTATAGGTGAAGTACTCTGGCTGTGTAGAACATTATAGGTGAAGTACTGTGTCTGTGTAGAACATTATAGGTGAAGTACTGTGTCTGTGTAGAACATTATAGGTGAAGTACTCTGGCTGTGTAGAACATTATAGGTGAAGTACTGTGTCTGTAGAACATTATAGGTGAAGTACTGTGTCTGTGTAGAACATTATAGGGTGAAGTACTGTGTCTGTGTAGAACATTATAGGTGAAGTACTGTGTCTGTGTAGAACATTATAGGTGAAGTACTCTGGCTGTGTAGAACATTATAGGTGAAGTACTCTGGCTGTGCCAGTGGAGGGCATTCTGAATTCACTGCTTTTCACTACAGCTTTTCATGGGGGTTATCTCCCTCGCTCTCTCTCTCTTTCTCCCCACCCTCTCTCTCTCTTTCTCACTCCCTCCCTTTTCTCTCTCCGCTCCTCCTTTCTCTCTCCCTTCTCTCCCACGCTCTCTTTCTCAGTCATAGTGCTTCATCTCTCAGGTCTTTAACAGCTGGATTACAGTGTAATAACGGCACCAATATAAAGTACTGATTGTTAGATGGTTTCACATTGAGATATGTAAGCTGTACAATACCCGATAGCATCTGTAGTTGGGGGACATGTATGTCTTGATAGCTCGGTGTGTGTGTGTGTGTGTGTGTGTGTGTGTGTGTGTGTGTGTGTGTGTGCGCGTGTGTGCGCGTGTGTGCGTGTGCGTGCGTGCGTGCGCGTGTGTGCGTGTGTGTGTGTAACCAGAGAGGCCCGGTGTGAGACTGGGCTGATCAGGTGTCAGATGGAGAGCTGAGGAAGAGATGGAGTTCTGAAGGTCTGTTTTAGAGGTAGACAGACTACTGAGGTCGGTGTGTCGAGACAACGCATAGAGACAACGTATAGAGGTGTGTGTTATTTGGTTCAGGGAGAGAGTGGGTCTTGTGTGTTTCTGAAGAGAGGAGAGGGGGAGAGCAGAGAGTAGGAGAGGGGGAGGCCAGATCCCTGTTATCCTGCAGGTCGGATCCTAAACCTCTCAGCAGGCTGGTGAGTGACAGACAGTAAGCTCTTTATTGCAGTACTAGAGGACTGAGTTACTGGATGACCAGAGCTCCTTATTGCAGTACTAGAGGACTGAGTTACTGGGTGACCAGAGCTCCTTACTGCAGTACTAGAGGACTGAGTTACTGGGTGACCAGAGCTCCTTATGCAGTACTAGAGGACTGAGTTACTGGGTGACCAGAGCTCTTTACTGGAGGACTGAGTTACTGGGTGACCAGAGCTCTTTACTGGAGGACTGAGTTACTGGGTGACCAGAGCTCTTTACTGGAGGACTGAGTTACTGGGTGACCAGAGCTCTTTACTGGATGACTGAGTTACTGGGTGACCAGAGCTCCTTACTGCAGTACTAGAGGACTGAGTTACTGGGTGACCAGAGCTCCTTATGCAGTACTAGAGAACTGAGTTACTGGGTGACCAGAGCTCCTTATTGCAGTACTAGAGGACTGAGTTACTGGGTGACCAGAGCTCCTTACTGCAGTACTAGAGGACTGAGTTACTGGGTGACCAGAGCTCCTTACTGCAGTACTAGAGGACTGAGTTACTGGGTGACCAGAGCTCCTTATTGCAGTACTAGAGGACTGAGTTACTGGGTGACCAGAGCTCCTTACTGCAGTACTAGAGGACTGAGTTACTGGGTGACCAGAGCTCCTTATTGCAGTACTAGAGGACTGAGTTACTGGGTGACCAGAGCTCCTTACTGCAGTACTAGAGGACTGAGTTACTGGGTGACCAAAGCTCCTTACTGCAGTACTAGAGGACTGAGTTACTGGGTGACCAGAGCTCCTTATTGCAGTACTAGAGGACTGAGTTACTGGGTGACCAGAGCTCCTTACTGCAGTACTGGAGGACTGAGTTACTGGGTGACCAGAGCTCCTTACTGCAGTACTAGAGGACTGAGTTACTGGGTGACCAGAGCTCCTTACCATAGCAGTTCAGTTAGCTGTTGTTTGAAAAGTAGGTAAATTCAGCATTTCTCTATATGCTCTATCTGTGTGTCACTACCAAGGTGAAGCATTGCTGTGGCAGTAAAGCAGTGGGTTGTTACGGTAAAGCGGTGGGTTGTTACAGTAAAGCGGTGGGTTGTTACAGTAAAGCAGTGGGTTGTTACGGTAAAGCGGTGGGGTTTTACAGTAAAGCGGTGGGTTGTTACAGTAAAGCGGTGGGTTGTTACAGTAAAGCGGTGGGTTGTTATAGTAAAGCGGTGGGTTGTTACAGTAAAGCGGTGGGTTGTTACGGTAAAGCGGTGGGTTGTTACGGTAAAGCGGTGGGTTGTTACGGTAAAGCAGTGTGGTGTTACAGTAAAGCAGTGGGGTGTTACAGTAAAGCAGTGGGTTGTTACAGTAAAGCAGTGGG
This sequence comes from Salvelinus fontinalis, assembly GCF_029448725.1. NCBI lineage: Eukaryota > Metazoa > Chordata > Actinopteri > Salmoniformes > Salmonidae > Salvelinus > Salvelinus fontinalis. The sequence goes on from NC_074671.1 coordinate 55,334,759, forward strand.
GTGTTACAGTAAAGCAGTGGGTTGTTACAGTAAAGCAGTGGGTTGTTACAGTAAAGCGGTGGGTTACAGTAAAGCAGTGGGGTGTTACAGTAAAGCAGTGGGTTGTTACTGTAAAGTGATGGGTTGTTACAGTAAAGCAATGGGTTGCTACAGTAAAGCGGTGGGTTGTTACAGTAAAGCGGTGGGTTGTTACAGTAAAGCGGTGGGTTGTTACAGTAAAGCAGTGAGTTGTTACAGTAAAGCAGTGGGTTGTTACGGTTTAGCAGTGTGTTGTTACAGTAAAGCGGTGGGTTGTTACAGTAAAGCGGTGGGTTGTTACAGTAAAGCAGTGAGTTTGTGTAATAATGTGCTGTTTTCTCCTTGCATCAAGTTTCATTGTATTGTCTGGCAACATAGAAAGGAATGTGTGTGTGTGTGTGTGTGTGTGTGTGTGTGTGTGTGTGTGTGTGTGTGTGTGTGTGTGTGTGTGTGTGTGTGTGTGTGTGTGTGTGTGTGTGTGTGTGTGTGTGTGTGTGTGTGTGTGTGTGTGTGTGTGTGTGTGAGAGAGAGAGAGTGTGGAGGGGTATGTACAGCTAGAGTTCTCATTTATTAAACATGGCTGTTAGAAACCAAACACTCCTGTAGCCAACACACACCTCTCTCTTTTACGTATCTCTACAATGTGTGTGTGTGCATGCGTGCGTGCGTTTGTGTATGCCAGTGTGTGGTGAAAGAAACCGATGACACAGCTAAAGGGTTAATTGCTAACTCCCAGGCTGGAGCCTCTGGAGGACCACGCCCATCCCAGAGTTCAATGGGCCGAAGGTCTCTTGTCCTCCGCTGCTTCGGTCAAGACAGCGAGCGAGAAGACACCTGACCACCTCTAAACCTCTTCTCCAGCCCTGTCTGATCCTCTCTTCACGGTAAGTCTTCAGTTTCCTGTTTCGGCTGCTATTTACTACGCAAATACAGTAGCCTATGTGGTGCTTTCTGACACTTACTGTATATCAAATGAGGAAGACTGATCGATCACTACTTGGCACCGAATGATACGGAGTCTAGGGCCGCAATGAGTCATCAAAGTCTTCTAAGTAGCTGGCGAACAGCGGGATGAAAAATATAGCAGAACTTTTCATACAGTCTTGTCTCAGTCAGTACTGTTAAAGTTCTGTAATATACTTGTTGCACTTAGTTAGTAAGTCAATGTCTTGCAAAGTAAATGTCTAACTGGCTACTACTATCATTCATCTGTATATATGTTTTTATAATGTCATTTAGTTATCAAGGACACCACATAATAATTAACATATCACCTCACAACACTGCAGTTATCTCCACAGCTGATGTTCATGTGGAGATGGCTGTAAAATAATAAAACTCCTGTTCTCTACTCAGCGCAGCTGAACAACTTCTAGCCTCTGTTAGGCCAGTCGACAGACCCGCTCTACTCAGCCAGGAGTGACTGAACACGGGGAGCAGAGAGACCTTGGCCCCTCTCGTCCAGAACAGAACCAAACAGACACAGGCTTTTATGAAGGTGTGTTCTGGGGTGTGAGCCCCCGGGGGTCAGGTGTGTGGAGAGTGTGTGGAGGGTCAGCGAGGGGAGCTGTCTGGGTGTGTGGCGGGGAGGGGCGAGGGGAGCTGTCTGGGTGTGGGGAGGGGCGAGGAGTGTGTAAAGGCAGCAGGGTGTGTGTCAATTCATTTTCAATTCAGTCAATTAAAATTCAAAAATGTGCATCCAAAATCGAATTTCATTTCCCGAATTGACTAAACTTGAATGGAACAGTAGAAAGCTGTGGGATGAATGTCACGGCCATATATGGAGTCTACGCTGAGTGTGCCCCCAGAACAGTCTCAGTTCGACGGGGCATGGACTCTACAAGGTGACAAAAGCGTTCCACAGGGATGTTGGCTCATGTTGACTCCAATGCTTCCCACAGTTGTTTCAAGTTGGCAGGATGTCCTCTGGGTGGTGGACCATTCTTGAAAAACACTGGTGAGCGTGAAAATCCCAGCAGCGTTGCAGTTCTTGAGACACTCAAACCAGTGCGCCTAACACCTACTATAATACCCCGTTCAAAGGCACTTCAATATTCTGTCTTGCCCATTCACCCTCTGAATGGCACACATACACAATCTATGTCTCAATTGTCTCAATGCTTAAAAAATCCTTCTTTAACCTGTCTCATCCCCTTCATCTACACGGATTGAAGTAGATTTAACAAGTGTTTCTAATGTTTTGTACACTCAGTGTATATTGAGGCCATTCCAGGACACAACACACAACAAATATCCTTATTGTCCTCGTATCTCTCCCTCGAGTTAATCAATAACCGCACAACTATTTAAAAAATAATAGATCATCATACAGAACTGTATCATGTTGTCTTTGTGAGCTTAAAGATATGGGCCCGACCTTCTGGGGCTTAGATAGTATGGTTCAATAATATACACTATAAATTGCATGGTCTAATATATAGATTAGATTCTAGATTGTAGACAGTCTTATCTTTACTCTCTCCTTATTGTAGATAGCTCTGTATTCTCTGAAGCCTGTGATAGCACACTTATCACTGCTAGAACCGGTAGATTAGCTTATTGCTCAATACACTGGCAGATCAATGGAAGCTTGAGGTCACAATGGAAGCATGATGTCACAATGAAAGCATGAGGTCACATTGGAAGCATGAGTTCACAATGGAAGCATGAGGTCACAATGGAAGCATGTTGCCTGTTTGTCAGTTCAGCAGTCAAATTTTTTCTGCAATCTTGTGATTGATGTGATTTTGCTATTGTAAATGTTTGTAGGCTTATGTAGCCAAATTGTATCTATGATCGTACGATATCCATTTGTTTTTTGTTTGCTATTTTAATATATGAGAATTAACCAATGATATCAGGCCACACCCGGCCATGATTACAGACACCTGTGTGTCTTTTGACACTATATAAATGAGTCATCCCGCAGTGTTTGTCATTATTCCCTGATGAAGACAGCTTGTCTGTCAAAACGTTGGACATTAACATTTTTGCATCTGAGCTCCTAGAGTGTGCGGCTCTCCTTTATTTTTTTAAGTGTTCCACTCCGCTAGCCAGCACCTCGCCTAAATAGGTGTGCGTTTATTCCGCCTCTAGATTGTTCTGCATCTGTACCTTGCGTTTCAATTATAAATATTTCCTTTAATTGTGATGATAAATTGACTGTGTGTGTGTGTGTGTGTGTGTGTGTGTGTGTGTGTGTGTGTGTGTGTGTGTGTGTGTGTGTGTGTGTGTGTGTGTGTGTGTGTGTGTGTGTGTGTGTGTGTGTGTGTGTGTGTGTGTGTGTGTGTGTGTGTGTGTGTGTGTGTATGTATGTATGTATATATCAGGTAATCTAGATTGTCCAGTATGGCGAACAAGGTGACCCAGATTTCACGAGAGGACCTGGAGGAGCTCCGAGAGGCTTTCAACAGGATCGGTTAGTTACAGACACAGAGACACACACACACACACACACACACACACACACACACACACACACACACACACACACACACACACACACACACACACACACACACACACACACACATACCTACAGACATCCACAGCGTTTGCAGAAAATGCTGACTCAGGTCATTGTTTATAACCAATCATAAAGCAGTATACGTTTTTTCTTATTGGTCAGCTCACCCTGTGTTAGGGACCTACACACCTGTTCTACGACATTACTTTAAGTGTGCAAAAGGTTTTGTTGTAATTATCAAGGGTTGCCAGGTCCAACGGTGAACTGAGTGGTTGCCAGATGACTCATCATTAGAGTCAGTACATTCCTGATAAGTGAGCATCAGATTTCTACAAACTCTGTATAAGTACACTGCAGTTCATCAGACCCAATTAGGAGATGTTAGATAATCTCGAGGTTCGAGTGAGATTAGAGGTTAGAGAGGGAGATAGGTAACCTAGAAGTTAGAGAGGGAGATAGAGAGATAGGTAACCTAGAGGTTAGAGAAGGATATAGGTAACCTAGAGGTTAGATAGGGAGATAGGTAACCTAGAGATTAGAGAGGGATATAGGTATCCTAGAGGTTAGATAGATAATCTAGAGGTTAGACAGGGAGATATATAACCTAGAGGTTAGTGAGGTAACCTAGAGGTTAGAGTGGGAGATAGGTGACCTAGAGGTTAGAGATGTAACCTAGAGGTTAGAGGGTAACCTAGAGGTTAGAGGGGTAACCTAGAGGTTAGAGGGGTAACCTAGAGGTTAGAGAGGTAACCTAGAGGTTAGAGAGGTAACCTAGAGGTTAGAGAGGAGAGGTAACCCAGAGGTTAGAGAGGGAGATATATAACCTAGAGGTTAGAGAGGTAACCTAGAGGTTAGAGAGGTAACCTAGAGGTTAGAGAGGGAGATATATAACCTAGAGCTTCTCTAGGTAACCTAGAGGTTAGAGAGGTAACCTAGAGGTTAGAGAGGGTAACTAATTGTTACGATCGTCTATGGGTGAGAGTGAGGACCAAGGCGCAGTGTGTGCAAAATACATTCTCTTTTTATTTAGAGAAGGGGAAAACACGCAACGAACACTATAACAAAACGAAACAAAACAACAAACGATCGTGAAGCTATAAACGTAAGTGCACACACAAGCTACAAACGTACAACATAGACAATTACCCACAAAACCCAAATGCCTATGGCTGCCTTAAATATGGCTCTCAATCAGAGACAATAAACCACAGCTGCCTCTAATTGAGAACCAATCTAGGCAGCCATAGACATAGAACCACCTAGACAAGACACTGACCCATTAAACGTACAAACCCCTAGACAAACCAAAACACATACATTCCCCATGTCACACCCTGACCTAACTAAAATAATAATGAAAACAAAGATAACTAAGGCCAGGGTGTGACACTAATAGCTAAAAGGTTACTGGTTTAAATCCAGAACCCGGAGATGACAAGAGGGGAGGGAACTAGTAACGGGCCGCCATTTTGGCCTTGAGTATGGCACTTCATCTGGTCATAATTCTGTCTGTCTGCCTGCCTGCCTGCCTACCCATCTCTCTCTCTCTCTCTCTCTCTCTCTCTCTCTCTCTCTCTCTCTCTCTCTCTCTCTCTGTCTGTCTGTCTGTCTGTCTGTCTGTCTGTCTGTCTGTCTGTGTCTGTCTGTCTGTCTGTCTGTCTGTCTGTGTGTGTTTCCTCCCATACAGACACTGACAACAGTGGTTTTGTCAGTGACTTTGAGCTGCAGGAGCTGTTCAGAGAGGCTAGTTTCTCCATGCCAGGCTACAGAGTCAGAGACATAGTGGAGATCTTCGTAGCAGGAGACACCAACAAGGACGGGAAGATCAGTTTTGAAGAGTTTGTCTCGGTAAGATATAAAATACACAGAAGTAAAGACGGTGACACATGTAGGCACGCATCCACATACACACTCACACAGACACTCTCGCACAGACACACTCACACAGACACTCTCACACAGACACACTCAGAGACACGGCCCATCCTGTCTTGTAGATCTACCAGGAGCTGAAGAGTAAGGAGCTCAGTGAGACGTTCAAGAAAACCATCGCCAGGAGAGAAGGGATACAATCCTTTGGAGGATTGTCAGGAATCTCCAGCGAGGGAACACAGCACTCCTACTCAGGTAGAGAGAGAGAGAGAGAGAGAGAGAGAGAGAGAGAGAGAGAGAGAGAGAGAGAGAGAGAGAGAGAGAGAGTTTTGAGTTTTTATAAAACCTTTATTTTATACTCAATTGTTAACATAAATAATGACACACTGCCTTTTCAGAAATGAAACAATAAATGTAATTCCTACACAAAATAAATAAAATACAAATACAAAAGAACATATACATTCAACTTATTTCATCAACAAAAAATAATTTCCCTCCTCTACAAAACAAAGCGCTCCTTCGTAGGCCCACTTCTCCTCAAACAATGGGAGATCTTTTACAGCTGAGAAGAACTCAAAATCCACTTTTATTCTTGCTTTCACTAATCCTTTAAAAACACATCTTATATCCTGCCCATATCCCGTGTCTATCTTATGTTTCCTACTCAAAAAAATTGACATCTTAGCTTGTCCCAAAATAAAATTTAACATTTGACATTTTCTTTTCTGTTGCTTACTATATTGAAACCCCAAAATAAAAACAGTGTTATTGAAAATCTCACCTACAGCTTTAAACAAAGATTCCAGCATTTCCAATAGAGGTTTTATCCTCTCACACTCCATAAAACAGTGAAAAATGGTTTCTCTTATATTACAAAAAGGACATCCATCTCTAAAATCTGAGTTAATAACAGATACAAAAGCATTAACTGCAATAATGCCATGTAAAACCCTCCATTGCATATCACCAGTACCCTTTTGTAACGGTGGTTTGTACAGTGCTCTCCATGCTGGCTTTACCTTGTCATCAATTCCCAATTTTACCCTCCATGGAGTGTCTTTTCTATTTTTCAATTTATCTTTATTCAACACCTTGACACACCCCCTATACAAGTCCTTCCCATTCACCTCATCCAAACCCACCTCCTCCAACCCTCTCAAATCCAACAATAAACACTTTCTCTCTGACTCTGGGATATTTGGTGTAATCCCTAGTCTTGGAAATGAGACGTCTTCATCTTGTACCTTCTTCTTGTGGCTATTAAGCATACCCCACTCTTCCGCTGACAGAGCCTTCCTGCAGCTTCCCAGCATTTGTCCGACAATCCTTTCCGACCTCACCCCCAAATGTTCAGCCACCCGTCTTCCATCCATTAAGGCGGGCCTGGCCATGGCCATTAACTGTTTTAAGGTGATAATTTTGCCCTTCACCAGAATCTTGGAGAAATGTGGAACAGCTGCAGTTCTACAATCCAGTCTTGCCCCAAACACCAGAGGTTCCTCCAGCAACCAATGCACTGACTCCGCTGAAGTTCGTCTGGACACCTTCATTATGCTCCACACTCTGAGAAGACCTCTGTAAAACGGAGGTACTCCCTCCCTAGAAATCTGGCTACTATCAACCAGAAATAAAGCCTTCTTTAAACCTAATCCTCCAACCCTCTGTAATACAAGACCTGCTACCCCTCTCCACACCACATTTTCCGGTCCATAAAGCAACCTTTGAATAAACTGAAACCAAAAAGCAGCAGCCCTACTAGCAAGATGTACAAGACCTTGTCCCCCCTCCTCTTTTGACAAATACAAAACACTTTGTGGAACCCAGTGATATTTATCCCAAAGGAAATCCACAATAATTGCCTGTATCTTAGCTAGAAGGCCAGATGGTGGTTCTAAAACTGACAACCGATGCCATAGTGCAGAGGCAATCACATTGTTAACTTCTTGAGAATACAGGGGGTGCTGTTTTCACATTAGCATAATTGCCTCTACAGATAAAACTGCCTCTTATTCAATTATTGCTGTTACTATATGCATATAACCATATGCCATTGGATAGAAAACAAGCCATGGTTTCTAAAACCGTTCCAATTTTGTCTCTGAGTCAAACACAGGTCATTTCACAGCACTTTCCCTGAGCCAGAAGAAGTTTGCAAGATGTGTATGCTCGCTTCAAAGCTCTGCCTATATATGGTCACGCGACCTATGACCCGAAACACACTTCCTTCTTCTTCCTCTGGGTGTCTGGAAGACGTCAGAGGAGAAATTTTTTGTTTATCTTGTACTGACGTGAAATAAGACCTATTTCTTTAGCGTGACCGACAACTTCCGGTTTCCTGAGATGCGCGTTTAGAGAAGCCATTGACTTTTGTTATGCTGACGTTACGGATGAAAACTATCTCCGTGTCGAAGTTTGTTTGATACATGTGACCATATCACCGTAATGTATGTTTTTTCAATATAGTTTAATCAGATTATTAGAATTTTTTCGGGAGTTTTGCCGTGTTCCGTTCTGTGAGTTTTTTAACTTTGGACAGAGCCGTGCTAGTCGACCAGTACCCAGGCTAAATGAAGAGGGAAAGTTGCCATTGTGAATGGATTGAACGACTCATCAGGACTAAGGACACCTTGATCAACATTCTGATGAAAGATCAGCAATAGTAAGACCCAATTTACGATGTTATTTCATATATCTGTCGTGCATGTGAACTGGTCGCGCGCGTCCAGCTGGTTCTGGCTGGCCTGGTTATGCTAATTTAGCGCTACATTTTGTTTTCGCTATAAAACATTTAAAAAATCTGAAATATTGTTTGGATTCACCAGATGTTGGGCTTTCAATGTCTGTACGCTGTGTATTTTTTCTGAAATGTTTTAAGACAAGTAATTAGTTATATAACGTTGGTCTCTGTAATTGTTCTAGCTGCATCAGCACTATATCAGATTGCAGCTGCAATGTAGAACTGTGATTTATACCTGAAAAATGCACATTTAAAAAAAAAAAACTATGCTATACCATAAATATGTTATCAGACTGTCATCTTAAGAATTTTTTTGTTGGTTAGTGGCTATCAATATCTTAGTTTAGCCGAATTGGTGATAGCACCTGATGGAGTAAGAAACTGTTGGAGTAAGAAAATGGTGTCATTTTGCTAACGTGTTTAGCTAATAGATTTACATATTGTGTCTTCCCTGTAAAACATTTAAAAAATCTGAAATGGTGGTTTTATTCACAAGATCTGTGTCTTTCATTGGGTGTCTTGGACTTGTGATTTAATGATATTTAGATGCTACTATTTAATTGTGACGCTATGCTAGCGATGCTAATCAGTGTGGGGGGTGTGGGGGGTGCTCCCGGATCCGGGTTAGGTACTCTGTAGAGGTTAACTATAATAGTTCTCCCCCTATATGACATTCGAGATAACAACCAACGCCATCTCCTCATCCTCCCTTCCACCATTTCAACCACCCCAATCCAATTTTTTTCCATAGTCCCCTTATCTCCTAGGTACACTCCAAGATACTTAAAACCTCCCTTACACCATTCCAGCCCCCCTGGCAAAGCCATGATCCCTCCAGACCATTCTCCAATCTGTAAAGCACAACTCTTTTTCCCAATTTACTTTTGCAGAGGATATTCCCCTAAAACGATCAACCATTAGATTCAAACTATCCACCTCCACTTGATTTTTCACTAAAACAACTACATCATCAGCATAGGCTGAGAGACGAATAGGAGGAATATCCTCTGAAAGGTACACCCCCTCAATGCGACTTCTAATGCTATTTAGTAGTGGCTCTATAGCAATGGCATATAACATCCCTGATAAAGAACATCCCTGCCTAATACCTCTACACACTTTAAAAGGAGCACTCAAACCACCGTTAACTTTCAATAGACTTTCAATGTCACCATATATCACCTTTATCATGGCAATAAAACCAGAGCTGAACCCAAACGCCTCAAACGTGTGCCATAAATATTGATGTTCAACTCGGTCAAATGCCTTTTCCTGATCAATTGAAATTAGACCAGCATCCAACCCAATAGCCCTAGAGACGTCCAAAAAATCACGAATCAGAGAAATGTTATCCCCTATCTGCCTGCCAGGAACACAGTAGGACTGGTCCGTATGTATGATTTGCCCCATCACCTCCCTCAGCCTGTTGGACAAAGCCTTGGACAGGATCTTATAATCAGTGCACAATAAAGCCACCGGCCTCCAGTTTTTCACCTCCCTAGGGTCACCCTTTTTGGGCAGTAGGGTGAGGACAGCCCTTCTGCAGCTTATTGGTAGTAGCCCTCCGGTTAAACTATCATTAACTACTGCTAGCCAATCCTCTCCCAACATAGTCCAAAAAGACTTAAAAAAAGTCAACGGGAAGCCCATCAATGCCTGGTGCCCTTCCATTTTCCATGCCTTTTAATGCAGTGTATAACTCCTGCAAAGACAATGGTTGCTCAAGCTCAACCTGAGCTTCTGCAGCCACCTTTGGGAGCCCATCAAGGAACTGCTGTGTCACTGTTTTATCCTCTTTGTACTCACACTTGTAGAGCTCAGCATAGAACTCTACTGCCCTCTTTCTAATTTCACTAGGGCTAGTGAGCTCTTGTCCAACAGCTGATTTGAGACAATGAATCATTTTTCTTTGTCCATTCTTTTTCTCTAAACCAAAGAAAAATTTGGATGAGGCATCCATTTCAGAGATTCCCTGAAACTTACTTCTCACCAATGCCCCCTGTGCTCTGATACCCAGCAGGTCTGCCAATGCAACTTTTTTTCTCTTGAGGGCCTGCGTATGGCCTCGATCTCCTGTGGTCTCAACCAACGTCATGAGTTCCACTATTTCAAACTCTAGGGCTTTCATTGATCTGGTGATATCCTTGGTGACATTCCTCGTGTATTGATTACAAAATCGTTGAATCTGGATTTTCCCTATATCCCACCACTGTTGAAGGGATACAAAACTGGCCTTTTGAGACCTCCACCGCTCCCAGAAAAAAACAAAAACATTTCCTGAAGTGAGCATCACTCAATAAAGTTATATTAAAATGCCAGTATGCGCTTTTGGGTTTTACATCGTTAATGAACACCACCTCTGTTATTAAACAATGATCAGAAAATCCCACTGGGGTTATCACACTTGATTTACAGACCTGAGATTGATGCTCAAAACAATAAAACCTATCTAACCTGGCCATAGAGATGGTGTTCTCTCTCACATGCGCCCATGTGTACTGCCTTGTGCCTCCATGTTGACTCCGCCAAATATCACACAATTCATGTGTTACAATGAGGCGTTTTAAAAAAGTCCTTGAGGCTATATGAGGTTCTTGGTGATTTCTATCTAAATCACTAACTGTGTAGTTAAAATCCCCAGCAATAAATAAATTATCTTCATTGTTACATTTCTCAATGGTATTTGATAATGTCTCTAAAAAACATACCCTCTCAACTGCCACCACTGGGGCATAGACATTTATCAGACACATAGTGATGTTTTCATACCTTGCTCTAACTTTTAATAACCTCCCCTCAACTACCTCTTCAACCTCATAAGACAAAGGCAAAAACCCTCTTGAGAACAATATAGCCGCACCCCCACTTTTTGAGTTTTTATGACTACACACCACTGTCCCCCCCCCCCACTCCTGTTTCCACATAACTTAATTTTCCAAATTACTATGCGTTTCTTGTAGAAAATGTATGTCACTTCCCTTTCCCCTAATTAACTCATACACTATGGCTCTTTTTTACCATCTCTTGCCCCATTTACGTTTAAAGAAGAAATCTTAAAACTGCTCATGAATGAAAAAAATATACAGAGGAAGATACAGACACCCCATCTCTTTACAGAGTTAAAGCTGCAACTGAACTCTTTCATTTTCTTTCGAATTTACATCACTTATCACTCTCGTGACCACTTTCTTGAGTCTAGCAATTTCAGGGCTTGTCAAACCTCCCCCTGTAATTTTTGACATCAGAAACTTTGCTGATTCAATAAGCAATTCACTTTCAGGGAAAAAATCAGTTATATTGTAATCCTGCATATATTTCTTCCCTTTTGTCAACTTCAGAAATTGACGTACCTTCTTAATCCCATACCTCCCGTCCTCCCCAATTATCTCGCTATTTTGTTGTGACGCGTCAGATGACTCACTCTCGCTATCTTCCCCAGAAGAAAACTCCACCATCTCTTCAACCTTTTCATCTTCAACTAATTTATCAATCTCTACCTTCCTCTTAGAAGTAGACCCTTCACCACCCCCTACATTCTTTCTCTTACTCCTCGGTACTTTGAAAACAGCTTCTTCCTTTTCCGTTATTTCAATTTCCTCTTTATCTCCAATTTCATTTTCCAGCACCACCTCAGCGACGGCAGTCGCAATCTCACCGACTGTTTCCCCTCCCTCTTTGTTCTGATCCACCACAATTGCCCCCGTATCCACAATGCCTTCCTCTCCTACTTTTCCAACCACATCTGCCCACCTTCTTCCGTCCCCTGCACCCTTAGCATGTTCATCCCTTCGCGTTGATGCGTTAGCTGCACCATCACTATGGCTATTACCGGGCTCTGCGCGCTCATTCTCAGGACAACTACGCACCAAATGCCCCTCTCTTCCACAACCAAAACATTTCATTGATTCAGTAGAAGCGTGGAAAACATAATCAAATCCATCAATCTTAAAACTGAACGCTAAATTCAGTTCATCAACGTCCTTTTTTAAGATCATATGCACTTGTCTCCTATGAGACACAACATGTTTCAGCAACGGAGATTTGCATCCAAAAAGAACCTTCTTTATTGTAGATACGATTTGACCATGACGAGATAACTCTCGCTCCAACACTTCATCTCTAACAAACGGTGGTACGTTAGACAATATAACCTTCTTCGCCGGATTCATAAGCGGAAATACCGGCGTCTGTGTCTCCCGCAACACAACACCTCTCTCCACCATCTTATTCACCTTTTCAATGGAATCTAAGAATATCACTACTGCGCTATTCATCCTTGAGGCTGATTTGATGCTATCATACCCAATGATAGCACCCACAGCCAAGCTACACTCTTCCACTGAACACCCAGACGCTGCAGGAATTTTTATTCCATTGTGCCGACTAAGTTTTTCATACTCCAAACTTCCACGAGTGGCCATTTCAACCAGCCCCACCCGCTGGTTGTGCCCTCGCGAAAAAAAACAACCTCAAACGATCCCACCACCCCTATACTTGCTTAGTGATAGTTAGACAAGATACCCTTAAAACAACTAAACTAATCAATATATATATATTTACATACCAAAACCCAATAGAGTGAAAAGAATTCCAGTCGCTCTCACAATCACTCCTGCTTGACGACTCACTCCCAGCATGCACTCCGACGAGAGAGAGAGAGAGAGAGAGAGAGAGAGAGAGAGAGAGTATTATGTGTGTCCTATTCATGTGAGAGTGTATTTTAGTGTATTTGAGTGTGTGTCTGTGCTTGTGTGTGTTTGTGTGCGTACATGTGGGTGTGTGTGTTAGATGAGGAGAAGGTGGCGTTTGTGAACTGGATCAACAAGTCTCTGGCCAAAGATGAAGACTGTAAACACCTTCTACCCATGAACCCTGACGGAGACAGTCTCTTCAAATCAGTAAAAGATGGGATCCTGCTCTGGTAACTCATACACACAGGCACAAATATATATACATTCACACACACACGTACACACGTACACACACACACACACACACACACACACACACACACACACACACACACACACACACACACACACACACACACACACACACACACACACACACACACACACACACACACACACACACACACACACACTGCTAACATATACTCTGTTTTGTCTTTGCAGTAAGATGATCAACCTCTCCCAGTCTGACACCATCGATGAGAGAGTCATCAACATCAAGAAACACACCACCTTCACCATGACCGTGAGTTAACATACACACACACACACACACACACACACACACACACACACACACACACACACACACACACACACACACACACACACACACACATTCTCACACACACACACACACACACACACACACACACACACACACACACACACACACACCATATCAAAACTCTAACTCTCTCTCTCTCTCTCCCTTCTCTAGGAGAACCTGATGCTGGCGATAAACTCTGCGTTGTCTATCGGCTGTACCGTGGTCAACATCGACGCCCCTGACCTGATGGCTGGGAAACCCCACCTGGTGCTGGGCCTGCTTTGGCAGATTATCAAGATAGGACTGTTTGCTGACATAGAGATCAGCAGCAACGAAGGTACACACACACATTGTCAAACACATACACACATGCACGCATACACAGCCACAAACAAAGTGTCTAATTTAGTTTCAATGTCATAAGAACTTCATGCCCAGCCTATTGGCTGTTTGTGTGTGTGTATCTGTACGACACTGCAAGCCGATTGGCTGATTGTGTTTATTTGCAGCTCTTATTAACCTGCTGTCTGAGGGGGAGGAGTTAGAGCACCTGATGTCATTGTCTCCTGAAGAACTGTTGCTACGCTGGGTCAACCATCACCTAGGCAACGCTGGGGCCCAACCAATCAGCAACTTCAGCCAAGACATCAAGGTAACACACAGACTGTCACTCACGTCCAGTCACGCACACACACACACACACAGACTGCTAATATGTTGTTTATGTGTTAATGCTGTTATTATACTGTGTTTGTAGGATTCCAGGGCGTATTTCAACCTGTTGGATCAGATCTCACCTAAAGGAGAGGACATAGATGAGATGGCCATCCACATCGATATGACCGGCATCAATGTAAGCGGGTGTGTATTCATATGTGCGTGTTCATGTTTGCATGCGCGTGTGTGTGTTGCCACTTACGTTCGTGTGTGTGTATAGGAGCGTGACGACGAACGCAGGGCAGAGATGATGCTTCGCCAGGCAGCCCGTCTGGACTGCAGACAGTTTGTGTCTCCTATGGATGTGGTGTCTGGCAACAGCAAGCTGAACCTGGCCTTCGTAGCCAACCTCTTCAACACACACCCGGCCCTGAAGAGGACTAACAGCAACAACATAGACACAGCACTCATAGAGGGTGAGCTGCGCGCACACACACACACACTCTTTCTTTCTCACACACACACACACACACACACACACACACACACACACACACACACACACACACACACACACACACACACACACACACACACACACACACACACACACACACACACACACACACACACACTCTCTTTCTTTCTCACACACCACACACACACACACACACACACACACAGAGCACACTGTAATATGTGTAATGTGGTCCTAACAGGAGAATCCAGAGAGGAGAAAACATTCAGGAACTGGATGAACTCTCTGGGAGTTGCTCCCTATGTCAACCACCTCTACTGGTACAGTAACCATGCACGCACGCACGCACAAACACACACACACACACACACACACACACACACACACACACACACACACACACACACACACACACACACAGTGTATTATTGTGTGTGTTGATGTTTGCATGTGTTGATTGGTGTGTGTTGCAGTGACCTGTGTGATGCGGTGGTGATTCTCCAGTTGTATGAGAAAGTCAACGTCCCTGTAGAGTGGAAAAAGGTCAACAGACCTCCATACTCTGCACTGGGCAGTAACATGAAGAAGGTACACACACATACTTTATTTGAATCCACCAATCAAATTGACAAAAAAAGGATCCCAAACATTTCAAAGGTCCCTGTATACATGGCACTCAAGGGTACAGAAAGCACCAGCTTCTCCAAACAGCTAGGCTGCCCACGACAGCTGAAACAGACCAGTACCTAGCCAATGGCTTTGCCCTAGTTTTTGTCAGGCTTCTCAGCAAAGGCCGGCTCCATGTAGCCGTCCAATGAGCAGCCCACTTCCAAAACAAGCACCTCCCCCTGGCCTCCCACACAACAATAATATCTGGCGTATTTGGCACACACACACACACACACACACATACACACACACACACACACACACACACACACACACACACACACACACACACACACACACACACACACACACACACACATTGTTGATGAAAATACAGAGGATTTCCAGGCATTGTGTTGGTGTGTCTGTGTGTGTAGTTGGAGAACTGTACCTATGCGGTGGAACTGGGTCGGAATAAAGCTCGATTCTCATTGGTGGGAATTGGAGGAGTGAATCTGAACGAGGGAAGTCCCATGCACACACTGGCTCTGGTCTGGCAGCTGATGAGGAGGTATGTATAGTACAAACACACACCTTTCCTTTTTCACTTTGACATCTCTCTCACCTCTTACTATCCCACTATCATCCCCCACCCCGCTCAGGTACACTCTCCAGGTGTTGTCTGATCTAGGAGATGGGGAGAAGATTGGAGACCAAATCATAATCAACTGGGTCAACACTCAGCTCAAAGAGGGAGGCAAGGACTCACAGATCAGCAGCTTCAAGGTGGGTGTGTACGTGTGTGAGTGTGCAGTGTATGTGAACAGCTTTAATGTGTGTGTATGTGTATGTGTATGTGTATGTCTATGTGTGTGTGTGTGTGTGTGTGTGTGTGTGTGTGTGTGTGTGTGTGTGTGTGTGTGTGTGTGTGTGTGTGTGTGTGCGCGCGAACAGCTCTAATGTGTATCTGTGTGTGTGTGTCCTGCAGGATAAGCTGATCAGTACCAGTCTCCCAGTGATAGACTTGTTAGACACCATCGCCCCCAAATCTATCAAAGAGGAGCTGGTGAAGAGAGGGGAGCTCAGCGATGCAGACAAGCTCAACAATGCCAAGTAAATAACCCCTGACCCTTAACCTCTGAACTCTAAATGACCTCGACCTCTATCCTCTGACCCCTGACCCCTGAGCTGACTTCCCTTCCCTTTTGTCTTCCTGTAGGTACGCTATCACGGTATCCAGGAAGATCGGAGCCCGTGTCTACGCTCTGCCTGATGACCTGGTCGAGGTGAAACCCAAGATGGTTCTGACTGTGTTCGCATGCCTGATGGGGAGAGGCATGAAGAAAGCTGACGGCTGAACACACACACACACACACACGCTCAGACACACTAACAGACACTAACAGCCTGTCCCAATTGGCTCCTTACCCTTTACCCTCTTCCTGTCTCCTGCTCATCATAGTCTGTGATTAGATCAGTGTATATAATCGGAGAATCAGAGCGCAGCTGATTGTTCATTAAACATTTATTTCATACTGATAGAAAGCGAGCGGTTATGTGCCTAGTGTGCTCAAGGAGGCACTGATGGATCATTTTAATATCTCTAAATTATTCATGTATTAATTCATTCTGTATAAAAGAAACAACAGAATAGAATTATAAATCTATATAGTGGAGGGGACATGAACCCTTTGGTTTCAATCACACAGACACACGCACACATACACACACCGTACAGAATTAACGGTACAGACATGCTGCAGACCTGTAGATGTTGTGTAATTCTCTTGACTTAGTAAACTCAATCTACTGAAGATAATATCCTGGCAGCCTGACATTTTGTTCATGAAAATTGTGTGTGTGTGGGAGGGGTGGAGCATTTTTGAATACTCAATCATAAACACATATAATAAAACCCATTAAGAAATGCGTGTTTATGACACCCGTCACCCAGGAATGAGATGAATGTTTACCAGAAACAAAGCAGGACAACAAAGGAGAACTGTGTGATGGAACAAGGTTAGTTAGCCTTGTGTGATTTGATGCATGGTCCCAACTTTCATCTCACTAACAACGCTGGGATGTGATTTAGTCCATTTAATTCACAGTTACATCTTCCCCTCTCACCTCACTCCCACATTTCAACTGGCGGTGATAATTACTGTACCAAAGATACAGCTTTTTTGGGCTGAGCCTCAGAGGTGGAAACACAAATGGCAACATTTTGGAGCCAAACACTGGTGCTCAGCCTGATAATGGAAATAAACCACACGAGACCTACAAACTCTTAGAATATATACCACAAGAGACCTACAAACTTAGAATATATACCACAAGAGACCTACAAGCACTTAGAATATATTCCACAAGAGACCTACAAACTCTTAGAATATATACCACAAGAGACCTACAAACTCTTAGAATATATTCCACAAGAGACCTACAAACTCTTAGAATATATACCACAAGAGACCTACAAGCACTTAGAATATATACCACAAGAGACCTACAAACTCTTAGAATATATTCCACAAGAGACCTACAAACTCTTAGAATATATTCCACAAGAGACCTACAAACTCTTAGAATATATACCACAAGAGACCTACAAACTCTTAGAATATATACCACAAGAGACCTACAAACTCTTAGAATATATACCACAAGAGACCTACAAGCTCTTAGAATATATACCACAAGAGACCTACAAGCACTTAGAATATATACCACAAGAGACCTACAAACTCTTAGAATATATACCACAAGAGACCTACAAACTCTTAGAATATATACCACAAGAGACCTACAAGCACTTAGAATATATACCACAAGAGACCTACAAACTCTTAGAATATATACCACAAGAGACCTACAAACTCTTAGAATATATATCACAAGAGACCTACAAACTCTTAGAATATATTCCACAAGAGACCTACAAACTCTTAGAATATATTCCACAAGAGACCTACAAGCTCCTAGAATATATTCCACAAGAGACCTACAAACTCTTAGAATATGAAGTACCAGTCAAGAGTTTGGACACACCTACTCATTCAAGGGTTTTTCTTTATTTTTACTATTTTCTACATTGTAGAATAGTGAAGACATCAAAATGATGAAATAACACATATGCAATCATGTAGTAACCAAAAAGCTGTTAAGCAAATCAAAATATATTGATTTTATTGACTAGAATTTAGATTCTTCAAAGTAGCCACCCTTTACCGCTTTGCACACTCTTGGCATTCTCTCAAACAGCTTCATTTGGAATGCTTTTCCAACAGTCTTGAAGGAGATCCCACATATGCTGAGCACTTGTTGGCTGCTTTTCCTTCACTCTGCGGTCCAACTCATCCCTTATCATCTCAACTGGGTTGAGGTTGGGTGATTGTGGAGGCCAGGTCATATGATGCAGCACTCCATCACTATCCTTCTTAGTCAAATAGCCCTTACACAGCCTGAAGGTGTGTTTGGTCATTGTCCGTTTGAAAAACATAGTCCCACTAAGCGCAAACCAGATGGGATGGTGTATTGCTACAGAATGCTGTGGTAGCCATGATGGTTAAGTGTGCCTGCAAACTTGATGATTGAGTTGGAGGCGTGCATGGACACGCAGCCATGGGTGAACAGGGAGTACAGGAGAGGGCTGAGAATGCACCCTTGTGGGGCCCCAGTGTTGAGGATCAGCGGGGTGGAGATGTTGTTTCCTACCCTCACCACCTGGGGGCGGACCATCAGAAAGTCCAGGACCCAGTTGCACAGACCCAGGGTCTCAAGCTTAATGACGAGTTTGGAAGGTACTATGGTGTTAAATGCTGAGCTGTAATCAATGAACAGCACTCTTATATAGGTATTCCTCTTGTCCAGATGGGTTAGGGCAGTGTGATGGCGATTGCGTCGTCTGTGGACCTATTGGGGCGGTAAGCAAATTGGAGTGGGTCTAGGGTGTCAGGTAGGGTGGAGGTGATATCATTCTTGACTAGTCTCTCAAAGCACTTCATGATGACAGAAGTGAGTGCTCCGGGGCGATAGTCATTTAGTTCAGCTACCTTAGGTTTCTTGGGAACAGGAATAATGGTGGCCATCTTGAAGCATGTGTACACAGCAGACTAGGATAGGGATTGATTGAATATGTCCGTAAACAAACCAGCCAGCTGGTCTGCGCATGCGCTGAGGACGTGGCTAGGGATGCTGTCTGTGCCGGCAGCCTTGCGACGTTTAAATGTTTTACTCACGTTGGTCATGGTGAAGGAGAGCCCACAGGGTTTGGTAGCGGGCTGTATCAGTGGCACTGTATTGTCCTCAAAGCGAGCAAAGAAGTTGTTTAATTTGTCTGGGATCAAGATGTTGATGTCCGCGACAGGGCTGGTTTTCTTTTTGTAATCTGTGATTGACTGTAGACCCTGCCACATACGTATCGTGTTTGAGCAGTTGAATTGTGACTCTACTTTGTCTCTATACTGACGCTTTGCTTGTTTGATTGCCTTGCGGAGTGAATAGCTACACTGTTTGTATTCAATCATGTTTCCAGTTGCCTTCCCATGATTAAAAGCGGTGGGTCGCACTTTCAGTTTTGCGCGAATGCTGGCATCAATCCACGGTTTCTGGTTAGGGAAGGTTTTAATAGTCACAGTGGGTACAACATCACCGATGCACTTGCTAATAAACTCACTCACAGAGTCAGCGTATACATCAATGTTATTTTCTGAGGCTACCCGGAACATATCCCAGTCCACGTGATCGAAGCAATCTTGAAGCGTGGAATCCAATTGGTCAGACCAGCGTTGGATAGACCTGAGCACAGGCGTTTCCTGTTTTAGTTTCAGTCTATAGGCTGGGAGCAAGAAAATGGAGTCATGGTCAGATTTGCCGAAGGGAGGGCGGGGTAGGGCTTTGTATGCATCGCGGAACTTGGTAGCAATGCTCCAGAAAGCTATCAGCCCATGTCGTGCATTCGATATGCTGATAGAATTTAGGAGCCTTGTTCTCAGATTACCTTTCTATGTATGACCAGGAGGCCGCTCCGTCTGCCTCTCCAGTGTTGTTTTGGATCAGCCTCTGGGATAAGATCCCATGTCCAGGGTGGAGGTCCGAAACAAAGGATCCGCTTCAGGAAAGTCGTATTCCTGGTTGTAATGTTGGTAAGTTGACGTCGCATTTATATCCAATAGTTCTTCCCGGCTGTATGTAATAACACTTGAGATTTTCTGGGCTAACAATGTAAGAAAAAATACAGAAAAAAACGAATTACTGCATAGTTTCCTAAGGACCTGAAGGACCTGAAGTGAGGTGACCATCTCTGTCGGCGCCATTTTGTATGGGTGGCTACTTTGAAGAATCTCAAATATAAAATATATTTACATTTGTTTAACACTTTTTTGGTTACTACGTGATTCCATATGTGTTATTTCATAGTGTTGATGTCTTCAGTAGTATTGTACAATGTAGAAAATAGTAAAAAGAAAGAAAAACCCTTGAATGAGTAGGTGTGTCCAAACTTTTGACTGGTACTGTATAATCACAAGACACCTACAAACTTAGGCTAGTAGTCTAGATTCTCAATCTCAGACCCACCTGCAGAAGTAGACAGACATACACAGTTATATTGCACAGTAGAAAAAGGCCAATGTGATCATCATATTCAATAGGACATGCTGGACAATAACAGTAACATGCAAATATTTTAGGATTTTTCCCACAGAGATCCTATTAAATTACTGAGTTCTAATTTCTGTAAATCTGTGAGTTTTCTATCCTCAAGGGAGAGCAGTTTGCGTTTGTAACTTGTCCCGAATCAAGACTGGACCTCTACAGTTGCCATAGCCAAACGTCACTTTGGAGCGAAAGTTTTCAAATGGCTCCTTTGACGAAGACATGAGGGCCGAAATGTTGTCGTTTCTCTCATAGCAGTGTACAATTTAGCCAGCTGTTTTTAAATAGAGCGTTTTGTGGACTGTTCACAGTCCCTGGTCTAAAGATGGAAGGCTTGGAAATGTCTGCTATGATACCTGCACTGCAGGAGCTAGCGAGGTGAGTCTCCAGACTGCGCTGTCTGTACGCTGGACATTATTGTTTTGCTACTGTAGGTAGCTAACATGCTAGCTAATGCTGGCTAACTTAGTAAAGTTTTCTAACTGCTCCGCATATTGCTGTTTAATAAAATAATTGAACAGGGTGGCTTGATAAACGTCAATAATGCTAACTAGCTCGGTAGCTTGTTAATAGTACACTTAGCTAGCTACTGTAGCTAGCTAACTACATTGCTGTAACAACTTGTTGTCAATGCAGTAGAATCAGTCATGCATTACAGACACATTGAAGGTTTGACGATTTTCTACATTTCCAGTGCCACCGCAGAGGAATACAACAAGGTGGTTCAGAAGCCTCGTCAGATTCTCTGTCAGTTCATTGACCGAATACTGACAGATGTAGATGTCGGTGAGTCGCAGCTTCTCTCTCTGTCGCTGCTTCTCTCTCTGTCTCTCTCTTGCCCAGTGTATTGACTGTGTGTGTCTGTTTCAGTTGCGTTGGAGCTGTCTAAGAGGTCCAGTTCAGAGCCAGCTTGTGTGATGTTGTTGGACTTTGTTCAGCACATTATAAAGTCTTCCTCTCTGATGTTTGTCAACCCTGCCTGTCAGCTGGCCCACTTCACAGACACACAGCAGAGCAGCACCGGTAAGAACACACTTGTGGTTTAAACTCTCCTCTCCTCCTTACTCCCTCTCCCTTATTCTCCCTCTCCGTCTCTCTCGCTAGAGTTCAGTAGGTGGGTTGTCGGCAGGTTGCTGCGAGTCGCCGCATCTCCAAGCTGTGACGTCATCCATGGGCGTATCTCGGCCGTGCTCTGCTCCCTACTGCACGCACTCAGACCGCGAGCACCAATCACCTTCAACGTCATCGCCAAAGAGATGCTTGGATTGGCCCAGGACCTCAGCAATCTGCTCTACACACACACACACTCACACACCCCAGGAACACATACACACTCTACAAACACACACACCTTGTGGCCGGTAACCCTGCAGTCTTTCTCTGTCTCTCTCACCCCTTATCTCACCCCCTCACCCCTCCTCCTCCCCTCGCCTGCCGCCTTGGAAACCCTCGTTGCAGTGACAGTGAACGTTCTGACCGACGCCCTCAGGGGATTGGCCAGCCGCAGGGAGATGGGGGTGGCTTGGGAGGCGGGCTGTTTGGTCTTGGCCTATGGGAGTGCTCGGTTAAGGAAGGTTGCTATGGTGATGCTGAGGCGGTTGGCGGAGATTGGTGGGTTCCCGGAGAGGCGGAGTCAGGAGTTTTTTACAGCATACCTGATGCTGCTGGACACACACACACCTGAGCCAGAGACATATGGGGGAGAGCTGCTGAAACTGACGCAGTGTGTGTTTGGATCTGCGCACACACCTGCTCACACACACACACGTTTTGAGCGCACCCACCTGGCCCAGCTGTTGGAACGTGTGTGTGTTCTGGCAGGGGCGGGCTTAGTTCTGGAATTAGAGGTCAGCCAATCGCTGAGCTTTGTCTTTAACTTCCTGTTGTCCGTTCCACCGGGATACGAGAGCGCCCCGTCGCTACGGAGACAGAGAGTTACTGATGTCTGCAGAAACCTCACACACTCCATCGGGATGGAGAAGCAGTCTGAGGTACGCACACACCATCGAGGTAGAGAGATGACTCATCTTTGTATCTGTGCAATTATAAAGTCTTTCTCAGCATGGCCAGCACAAGTGAAGCAATCTCTATTTTAAAGTAGTCCATTTT
Organism: Salvelinus fontinalis; assembly: GCF_029448725.1. Taxonomy (NCBI): domain Eukaryota; kingdom Metazoa; phylum Chordata; class Actinopteri; order Salmoniformes; family Salmonidae; genus Salvelinus; species Salvelinus fontinalis. The sequence continues at coordinate 55,357,604 of NC_074671.1, forward strand.
CATCTTCTTTTGTGTTAAAAAAAAGCGTAAAGCTAATGTTGGTGATTTACCACCACCTGCAGTGCTGGAGTCCTGAACCCAATCTTGTGTGTCATTCATTTATTGTGGCCACTAGACGGTGGTGATATTTTATAAAACATAGGCAACCCAATTTGAAAAAGAAGACAATGCTCTGATCGTTGACTGATCACTCCCAACCCATTGTAGTCTCCACCCAGTTGTCTCCACCCAGTTGACTATTTTAAAATGGTGGAACCCCTCAATGGCAATGACCATGCTGAAACGGGTTATATCCATTTAGAGTCCCCTTTCCACACACACACTGGCCTTCATTTATCAACCAATTGCATTTGGTTTGAATATTTGTGTAAAATCAACTTACAGTCCTTTGTGTGTGTGTGTGTGTGTGTCAGTGTGTGCAGGGGTTTCTTTACACTGCCCTGAAGGCTGAGGTTGCTGTGGTGATGCAAGAGAGGGAGGATGGAGAAACGGCTGCTAAGCGACCCTGTCTACCCATCACCCCCCTCGCCAGCAAGACCCCCGAAACTCCCCCGATGTGAGTCACATCTGATCTCTACTCTCTAGATCACTCTAAATCCTACTGTCCATATCAACGTGTTACCATCTTGATCTCTATTGATGTGTGTGTGCGCGTGTGTGTAGGGAGGTGGACATGCGTGTGCGTAGTGAGGTGTGGGCGGCAGTGAGCGGCAGGCTGGATGACCTTCTGGCTTCTCTGGTGAACTGTGACCTTGACCCGACGACCCCTGAGCCTGACGCTGACCCACAGATGACCCTGAGAGCTCTGGAGGGACTCGCTCTCATCCTGCACCTGGCTGGCCTCTGTTACACACACACCAGGTATCACACACACACACCCAGAAGGTAACACACACACACACACACACCAACACACACCAGGTATCACACACCCCACATTATCTCTCACACAGATCTTTCCATCTCTCTTTCTCTCCTCCAGCTCCTCCTCTCTCCTGTGGCTGTCTGCCTCCACTCTGGGCAGGGCTTTGGAAACCTGTCAATCACTACTGGGTGGGGCTAAGTCTACCGCTGACCACGCCCATATACAGTCTGCCATCCAGGTGGCTGTCAGAATACTGGACTCCATCATCTACCTGACAAGTAAGAATACACACTCATCCCCACGCAGCAGAGACAGCAGCAACACACACTCCGCCTGGACCTGGGGGGCTGCAGAGACAGAGATGTTATATTCACCAACACGCACACACACACACATAAATTGTTGTCATGTAAAATGTTGTTCTCACCTCCGTGTCTGTGCGTAGTGAGTAGCCCGGCTGAGGACAGTGGTCTCCAGAATAGTGTGTGCGCGTTGCTGTCCGTGCCATGGGTGTGTGAGCTGTCGTCTGTCCCAGCCTATCAGATGGCAGGATTCCCCCCCAGCCTCCCCGACTTGGCTAGGAGAATGTCTCCCTGCTACTGTGAGTTACTGTGTGTGTGTGTGTGTGTGTGTGTGTGTGTGTGTGTGTGTGTGTGTGTGTGTGTGTGTGTGTGTGTGTGTGTGTGTGTGTGTGTGTGTGTGTGTGTGTGTGTGTGTGTGTGTTGGTGAATATGACATCTCTGTCTCTGCAGCCCCCCAGGTCCAGGCGGAGTGTGTGTTGCTGCTGTCTCTGCTGCGTGGGGATGTGTGTGTGTCGTGGCGTGTGTCTGTGTGTTCCCAGGCCCTGGAGAGTCCCCATGAGGTGGTCAGGGCCAGTGCTGTCAGGAGCTTTCCTCTACTACTGCACCACGTGGGACACACACACCACAACCTGACACACACCACCTTAATGTAAGTACACACACCACAACCTGACACACACCACCTTAATGTAAGTACACACACCACAACCTGACACACACCACCTTGCACACTGACATACTTTCTGCGTTTCCATCACTGTGTCAGGGGTATGCTAACAGTGTTTCTGTCTGTGTAGGAGTGTCCTGGAGGACAGCTCAGAGCAGGTGAGGGCGGAGCTAGCTGGTATTTCTGGTCAGCTGACCTGCGTCCTATCGGGGAGCTCCAAATTAAATGTCAATCACAAGGAGCCCCTCCCACTACCCATGATCCTTTGCTCCCGCCTCGGCCTTGCAGCTGAGCATGCTGGGAAGGGCACTCCCATTGGAGCATCCGTCATCAAGCCTGTCCTACCTCTGCTACGACCGAGCAGCAGCAGTGTTGCCAAAAGAGGTGTGTGTGTGTTCTTGTTTTCATGTTGACGAAATGAGTGTGTGAGATCTTACGTGTGTGTGTGTCTTAGCGTTCCTAGATGCTCTGCCGCACCTCTGCCAGCATGTCAACCTTGGAGGCAGAGACAGTGACTCTCTGGCCATTCTGAGAGATCTGATTGGCCTAATAGAAGACCCAGACCCGTCAGTCAGAACACTCTTCAGTCAATCAGTTCGCTTCCTGCTGGCGGAGCCCACCTCCGAACCCGACCAGGATCCAGTCAAAGAGCTGCTGGTGTCTCGTGTGAAGGAGGCGTTCAGTAAGGCTAAACTCAACAGAGACGACGAGCTACGCAGCTCGCTCATACTGACCACTGGAGAGATTGGCAGGTAACACATCAGAAAACACTTTTAATGTCTTGGTGAAAAAGATGTGATGGAGATGAATTACAGTTCTAACAAGCTTTCTCCCCTCCCCCCTCTTTCTCTCTGTCGCTTTCTGTCTCTCCCTCCTTCCCTCTGTCTCTCTCTCCCCTAGGGCTGCTAAGGGTAGCTTGGTGTCGTTCTCTCTCCTGAGGTTACTGCACTGTCTCCTGTCCAAGTCTTCTCCTGTCTCTGTGTCAGCCTACACACAGATCACTGCCCTGGCCACAGCTAGAGGACTCAAACTACAGACACTGTTCAGCCAGTACAAGAACCCTGTCTGCCAGGTAACACACACACACCTTTATATCATCACAACTGTCTGCTTGTACCTGCTTGTACCTAACAAGTGTTGGTGTGTGTTTAGTTCCTGGTAGAGTCTCTCCACTCGCGTCACGCCGGCGCCCTGCGGAGCACGCCAGAGCAAGGTAGCCAGCTAGCCAATCAGAGAGAAGTAGCTCTGGACATCCTGTCTCAGGTCGCCCACGCCTTTGACTTCCCTGACCTGCACCGCTTCCTCACGGTATGTACACACACACATATATACAGTTGAAGTCGGAAGTGTACATACACTTAGGTTGGAGTCATTAAAACTCGTTTTTCAACCACTCCACAAATGTCTTGTTAACAAACTATAGTTTTGGCAAGTCATTTAGGACATCTACTTGGTGCATGACGTGAGTAATTTTTCCAACAATTGTTTACAGACAGATTATTCCACTCACAAAATTTTTTGCAGACCTCCACAAGTCTGGTTCATCCTTGGGAGCAATTTCCAAATGCCTGAAGGTACCACGTTCATCTGTACAAACAATAGTATGCCAGTATAAACACAATGGGACCATGCAGCCGTCATACCGCTCAGGGAGAAGACGCGTTCTGTTTTCTAGAGATGAATGTACTTTGGTGCAAAAAGTGCAAATCAATCCCAGAACAACAGCAAAGGACCTTGTGAAGATGCTGGAGGAAACAGGTACAAAAGTATCTATATCCACAGTAAAACGAGTCCTATATCGACATAACCTGAAAGGCCACTCAGCAAGGAAGAAGCCACTGCTCCAAAACCGCCATAAAAAAGCCAGACTACAGTTTGCAAATGCACATGGGGACAAAGATTGTACTTTTTGGAGAAATGTCCTCTGGTCTGATTAAACAAAATTAGAACTGTTTGGCCATAATGACCATCATTATGTTTGGAGGAAAAAGGGGGAGGCTTGCAAGCTGAGAACACCATCCCAACCGTGAAGCATGGGTGTGGCAGCATCATGTTGTGGGGGTGCTTTGCTGCAGAAGGGACTGGTGCACTTCACAAAATAGATGGCATCATGAGGAAGGCAAATTATGTGGATATATTGAAGCAAGACATCAGTCAGGAAGTTAAAGCTTGGTCGCAAATGGGTCTTCCAAATGGACAATGACCCCAAGCATACTTCCAAAGTTGTGGCAAAATGGCTTAAGGACAACAAAGTCAAGGTATTGGAGTGGCCATCACAAAGCCCTGACCTCAATCCCATAGAAAATGTGTGGGCAGAACTGAAAAAGCATGTGCGAGCAGGGAGGCCTACAAACCTGACTCAGTTACACCAGCTCTGTCAGGAGGAATGGGCCAAAATTCACTCAACTTATTATGGGAAGCTTGGGGAAGGCTACCTGAAACGTTTGACCCAAGTTAAACAATTTAAAGGCAATGCTACCAAATACTAATTGAGTGTATGTAAACTTCTGACCCACTGGGAATGTGATGAAAGAAATAAAAGCTGAAATAAATCATTCTCTCAACTATTATTCTGACATTTCACACTCTTAAAATAAAGTGGTGATCCTAACTGACCTAAGACTAGGAATTTTTCCTAGGATTAAATGTCAGGAATTGTGACAAACTGAGTTTTAAATGTGTTTGTCCAAAGTGTATGTTAACACACAACACAAACACATTTCAGTTTGTTTATTATAATCTAGAACTTTATATTAAAATCAGCAAGGATTTAATTTGGACCAATTGAAATGTGTGTGTGGTGTGTGTGTTTGCAGAGGACTCTCCAGGTGCTCCTCCCCTACCTGGCCGCGAAGGCCAGCGCCACAGGCTCCGCCCTCATCAGGACGCTGGCCAATGAGATGAAAGCGAACCGGCGCGAGATCCTGATCAACAACTTTAAGTACATCTTCAGCCACCTGGTGTGTTCCTGCACTAAGGAGGAGCTGGAGAGAGCCTTCCACTACCTCCAGAGAGAGACGGAGATAGAGCTGGGCTCTCTGCTGAGGCAGGACTTCCAGGGCCTGCACAACGAGCTGCTGCTACGCCTGGGAGAACACTACCAACAAGTACACACGCTGGGGCATCGCTTTGTCTCCAACATCCTTTAGCTGGAATATGTTCACTTTATGTCATCATGGCCTTTTGTGGCTTGTTGCGTTGTCTGTGTAGATGTTTAATGGTTGGACCGTGTGTGTGCAGGTGTTTAATGGTCTGGCCATCCTGGCCTCATTTGCCTCCAATGACGACCCGTACCAGGGACCCCGTGACATCACCACCCCGGAACACATGGTAATGACATCACACTGATGACATCATTGGTTTTCTGATTAGTTTCTAGGAGATGCATCAGTACTTTAGCAATGGTGAGGCTTCAGTGTCACTGAGTGCTTGGAAAATGTCTTCCTCTTTACTTTAAATCTCTCTCTTTCCCCCAGGCTGACTACCTCCAGCCCAAGCTGCTGGGCATCCTGGCCTTCTTCAACATGCAGCTGCTGAGCTCCAGTGCTGGGGAGAAGGACGGTAAGAAGATGGCCCTGACCAGCCTGATGGCCCTGATGAAGCTGATGGGCTCCAAACACACCAGCTCAGTCCGAGTCAAGATGATGACCACACTACGGACTGGACTACGATACAGACAAGACTTCCCTCTGCTCTGCTGCCAGTCAGTAGACATAGTGCTAACACACACACACACACACACACTAATAATGCCCACACACACACACTAATAATGCGCACACAGCCACACTAATAATGCACACACAGCCACACACAAATTCAGTTTGCTTGCTTCCTTCTTCCTGGTTATAACGTATTGTTTCCTGTGTTGACAGGACGTGGGAGTGTTTTGTGCGTACGGTAGAGCCCGCCCACCTGGGGCCGTTGCTCAGTCATGTGATCGTGGCGCTTCTTCCGCTGATACCACTCCAGCCCAGAGAGACTGCTGCTATAATACACTACCTCATACTGGACAACAGGTAACTGGACACACACACAAACACACACACACACCACATCACTGGGGGCAAACTACCTGCCCTCCAGGACACCTACACCACCCGATGTCACAGGAAGGCCATAAAGATCATCAAGGACAACAACCACCCGAGCCACTGCCTGTTCACCCCGCTATCATCCAGAAGGCGAGGTCAGTACAGGTGCATCAAAGCTGGGACCGAGAGACTGAAAAACAGCTTCTATCACAAGGCCATCAGACTGTTAAACAGCCATCACTAACATAGAGAGGCTGCTGCCAACATACTGACTCAACTCCAGCTCACTTTAATAATGGAAATTGATGGGAATTGATCAAAAATGTATCACTAGCCACTTAATATAATGTATATGTATATACTGTACTCTATCATCTACTGCATCTTGCCATCTTTATGTAATACATGTATCACTAGCCACTTTAAACTATGCCACTTTATGTTTATATACCCTACATTACTCAGCTCATATGTATATACTGTACTCTATACCATCTACTGCATCTTGCCTATGCCGTTCTGTACCATCACTTATTCATATATCTTTATGTACATATACACACAAGTGTAAAGGGATAAAGAATAAGGTAGTAGTTGTGGAACTGTTAGGTTAGATTACTCGTTGGTTATTACTGCATTGTCCGAACTAGAAGCACAAGCATTTCGCTACACTCGCATTAACATCTGCTAACCATGTGTATGTGACAAATAACATTTGATTTGACCACCCACACACACAGGTAACAATCTCTGTCTGTGTCCTATAGGGAAGAGGTGCAGGACTATCTCCATGAAATCTACTTCCTGCCAGACCACCCTGAACTCAAAGACATACACACTGTCCTGCAGGACTACAAGAAGGTAGGAACACACACACACACTCAGTCCTACAAAAGGTGAGTACACACATATGGGTTATTACCCTGGCCAGATAAAGTCCTTCCATAGGCCTGAGACTTTCACCCAAAAACACTGTTTTACTCCGCAGGGGAAAAGCACCAATACACTCACTTGTGATGATGACGAAGATAATGAAGGTTATTTTCTCTCTAGTTGACGTCCAGGACCAGTGACCTGGCTGCAGGCCTACAGCTCTCCATGAGGGCTGTCCAACACGAGAACCTGGACGTCAGAGTTCACGCTCTGACCAGCCTCAAGGACATGATGCACAGCAACCAGGTGTGTGTTGTTTCTTTAACAACACATGATTCATAGTTGTCACATTTTTGTGTGTGTTGCTGAGAGGGTGTGTGTGTGTGTTCTCTAGGAGTGGTTGCTGCGACAGGTGTGTGCGTCGGAGGCGGTAGAGCCAGTCATCTCCTCATTGGTCTCAGTGTTACTGCGAGGTTGTCAGGACTCTTCCCCGACGGCCAGGCTGCTGTGTGGGGAGTGTCTGGGGGAGCTGGGGGCCGTGGACCCTGGACGGCTGGACCTCTCTCACACACACACACACGGAAGCAGCAACACCTTCGTGGTAAGGACAGAGTGTGAAAACGCTGTGAAATGAACCCAGAAAGGAAACAGCATTTATTCTAATTTGTTGAATCTGAATAAATATTTGTGTGTGTGTGTGTATAGAGTGGGGTGGAGGAGAGTAACTTTGCCTATGAACTACTGACGGAGCTGACCAGGACTTTCTTGGCGTATGCTGATGATGTCAGAGCACAGGACTCGGCAGCCTATGCAATGCAGGTACACACAATATAATTCTTTATTGTTAACAACCAATTCACTCATTGGGGGCAAAAACATGGAGCTCCTTCCTGACACGTGTGTGTTTGTTCCAGGAGCTGCTGTCTATATTTGAGTGTCGTGAGGGCCGTAGTGACTCCCCTGGTCGACGGCTGTGGAGGAGATTCCCTGAACAAGTCCAAGAGATACTGGAGCCTCATCTCAACAGCAGGTACTCTCTCTCTCTAACTATCTCACTCTCTCACACACACACACACATACACACCACATCATCTCTCCTGTTTGTGTAGGTATAAGAGCAGTCAAAAGGTGGTTAACTGGTACAAGGTGAAGAAGCCTGTCTACCTCAGCAGCCGAGGAACCAAGTTCTCTGATTGGTCAGCTACCTGGGCCGGATACCTCATCAGCAAGGTAACCTCTAAACCTGGACTTTAACCACTGTCAGCTAGCTTTGCTAGATACCTCACCAGCCAGGTCAATCTTGAAATATATACCATAGTTCATGGCCAACAATAAAAAAAACACTGGTCCCAACATTAAACCCTGTGGTACACCCTTTTAAATGTATATGTAGTAACGCCGTTTTTAATTTATAAACAAATTCTAATTGTTTGGGGGATAACTTTCTGACACGTTGTATGGGTTTGTTTCAGGTGAGACATGAGTTGGCCAGCAAGGTGTTCACCTGTTGCAGTTTCATCATCAAACACGACTACAAAGTTACCATCTACCTGCTGCCCCATATACTGCTTTACATGCTGATGGGCTGCACTGCTGTTGAACAAGGAGAGGTACCACACACAGCTCACTACCTCTTTCTTTATGACTAATAGAATTACAGCAACTTAAAGCTTATGTAAATCAAATGAACGTAATTAACTCCAACTGAGATTACATTTATTGTGACATTAAATGATTGATCTGGCCTCCCGAGTGGCGCAGCGGTCTAAGGCACTGCATCGCAGTGCTTGAGGCATCACTACAGACCCGGGTTCGATCCCAGGCTGTGTCACAACCCGGCCGTGACCGGGAGTCCCATAGCGCGGTGCACAATTGGCCCAGCGTCGTCCGGGTTAGGGGAGGGTTTGGCTCATCGTGCTCTAGCGACTCCTTGTGACGGGCCGGGCGCCTACAGGCTGACTTCAGTCATCAGTTGAGCAGTGTTTCCTCCGACACATTGGTTCAGCTGGCGGGTGTTAAGAAGCGCGGTTTGGCAGGTCATGTTTCGGAGGACTCATGACTCGACCTTCGACTTTCCCAAGCCCGTTGGGAAGTTGCATCGATGAGACAAGATCGTAAATACCAATTAGATTGTGGCGGAAAAGGGGGTCAAATACAAAAAAAATGTTAAAGTTCAATTAAATCTGTTTCTCCAGGTAACAGAGGAAATGCTGGCTGTGCTCACAGAGGGTGATGGGCGTGGTGGGCGTGTCCAGGAGGCCTCATCTAGCCTTTCACAGCTCAGTACTCAGAACCAGGAAGCAACGTCCAGCCTATCACAGCTGAGCACCCAGACGGTGTTCAGTATGCTGGCTCACCTCACCCAGTGGAGCCGACACACACTGTCGGCTAGACTCAAACACAGCGGTTAGTAACACACACACACACACACACACACACACACACACACACTTCATTGCTGAACCTCAGAATGCACTGTGTAATATCAGCTCTCCATAATCAGGCGTGGAATTATGATTCGCTTTGAAGTGTCTCCTTTTGTCTTGTGTGTGTGTGTGTGTTTACAGAAAGTGGTGACTACCAGCGAGTGGTAGCGTTTCTAAAAGGGATCCCTCAGGACGTGTTAGCCAAGGCCTCTCTACGGTCTAAAGCCTACACCAGAGCCCTGATGCACTTTGAGGCTTACATACTGGAGAACAAAGAGGACATCCAGGATCATCTGCGCTTCCTACAGGTAACTCTCTCTCACACACACACACACACACACCACCGCATCACGTCTACCGCTGAGACACATACAGAATCCTAACACATAGTGTGTGTGCAGACGCTGTACGCGGCCATGCACGAACCAGACGGTGTGAGGGGTGCGAACGCTCTCCGGCGGGAAGAGCCGTCCCTACGGGAACAGATTCTAGAACACGAGAGCATCGGGTTGCTAAGAGACGCTACGGCCTGCTACGACCGGGCCATACAGCTGGAGTCCGACCAGGTAACACACACACAAACACGTGTTGATGAAGTGTGTATCAGTATATGTGGTTGTGAATACAGACTGCAGTAAACTCTCTGTCTCTCTGTCTAGATAGGACACTACCATGGGGTGATGAGTTCTATGCTGGGGCTGGGACAGCTCTCTACTGTCGTCACACAGGTCAATGGAGTCCTGGCCAACAGGTGACAAAACACACATCCATGCTAGTCCGCTAAATGAGTCCTTTCCATTGTAAATGAAGGTTATTTTCACTTGGTTATCCGTAGGCCCCAGTGGAAGTCTGATCTGAACACCTACAGGGTGGAAGCTGCCTGGAAGCTCAGCAAGTGGGACCTCCTGGAGGACTACCTGGGCTCTGGTGAACATACACACACTTACACACACACACATGTTGACGTTGTTGACATTGCTCTAACATTTGACCGTTGTTTTGGGGTGTGTGTGTGTGTGTGTGTGTGTGTGTGTGTGTGTGTGCAGATCGTAAGTCCAGCACGTGGGGTGTGAGGCTGGGTCAGATGCTGCTAGCGGCTAAGCGGCGCGACGCGGAGACGTTCTACGACAAACTGAAGCTGGTCAGAACAGAGCAGGTGGTGCCTCTAGCTGCTGCTAGCTATGAGACTGGGACCTACCAGAGAGGATACGAATACATCGTCAGGTCACACACTAACCTCCTCACACACAGATACACCCACCTTTATACACACATACAGGCACACTGATGTGTGTATTCGTGTGTGTTTAGGCTCCACATGCTGAGTGAGTTGGAGCATGCCTTCACTGACCTCCAGAGACAGAGAGAAGGCCACGTCCCTAGCACAGCCACACTGCCCTCCCATTGGCCAGATCGGCTGGAGATGACCCAGAATTCTTTCCGCGCAAAAGAGCCAATCCTGGCCCTGCGGCGAGCCCTGCTGAGCATCGGCTCAGGGTGAGTCCCACTAGACTCTTTTAACCCAGTGTGAAGGAATATTTGATGTTTGTGCTTTTCTAATAACCAATTAGACTGGGTTCATGTAAGTGATTGATTGATCGTGCCTGGGAGGAATCCTCACTATCAGTATCTGCAATTTGGCAGTACGCCCAGACCCTTGTTTTGAGAACGAAAGATATGTCAGTTTGAAGGTTTCAGCTTGGAGAGAAGAAGCCTCGTGAGGTATTGGTTTGTAACATGTATGAACCAAATGAATTAATTATGAATAATGGATAAGCTAAATCATGCAAATATAAGTAGTATATAAGAGAAGTAACTGGACTGCTGCTTTCAGACCGGTACTTTATGCATCTAAGTTTGACTGTGACCTCTCCAGCTTGCTGTTAATAAACAATTATTCATTTAATATGGACTTCAGGTGTCCCTGGTGGTCATTTCCACGACACCACCAAGCTAAAGCCTAGGCAATCACTCTGAGAGCTAATGATAATTTTCACATCACAGGCAAGGTTGCTCATTTTGTGTGTGTGTGTGTCTCAGTGTGTGTGAGGAGCTGGTCGGGGAGTGCTGGTTGCAGAGTGCCCGGGTGGCCAGGAAGGCAGGACATCACCAGACAGCCTTCAACGCTCTGCTGAACGGACAGAACACACACACTGCCGAACTACTGACAGAGAAGGCCAAGTGGCTATGGTCCAAGGTACACATATATAAACACTAACCTACTCTTACACACAAACACAAATGCTCTCACTCACACACACACTCACATGCATCTCTCTCTCTGTGTCTCTGTAGGGTGATGTCCACCAGGCATTGATAGTTCTCCAGAAGGGAGTGACTCAGTGTTTCCCAGTCGACCAGCCTCTCTCAGACCAGAGGAGTCTTCAGACCAAAGGTAAAGTCTACTGTTGTTAATAATGACATAACATAATGACATGTTATTACAGATATGGGTCATAATGATATGGTGTGATGTTTCAGGTAAAGCCATGCTTCTGGTGGGACGCTTCATGGAGGAGACAGCCAACTTTGAGTCCAACGCCATCATGAAGGCCTACAGGGTACCAAGCACGATACTACCCAATGCGATACTACCCGACATTATACTACCCAACGCGATACTACCCAACTATCTGACATTATACTACCCAACGCGATACTACCCAACTACCTGACATTATACTACCCAACACGATACTACCCAACTACCTGACATTATACTACCCAACGCGATACTACCCAACTACCTGACCTTATACTACCCAACGCGATACTACCCAACTACCTGACATTATACTACCCAACTACCTGACATTATACTACCCAACATTATACTACCCAACTACCTGACATTATACTACTCAACACGATACTACCCAACGCGATACTACCCAACTACCCGACATTATACTACCCAACGCGATACTACCCAACTACCTGACATTATACTACCCAACACGATACTACCCAACGCGATACTACCCAACTACCCGACATTATACTACCCAACGCGATACTACCCAACTACCTGACATTATACTACCCAACACGATACTACCCAACGCGATACTACCCAACTACCTGACATTATACTACCCAACGCGATACTACCCAACTACCTGACATTATACTACCCAACTACCCGACATTATACTACCCAACGCGAAACTACCCAACTACCTGACATTATACTACCCAACGCGATACTACCCAACTACCTGACATTATACTACCCAACAAGATACTACCCAACTACCTGACATTATACTACCCAACAAGATACTACCCAACTACCTGACATTATACGACCCAACACGATACTACCCAACGCTATACTACCCAACACTATCAGCGCTATACTACCCAACACTATACTACCCAACACTATCAACACTATACTACCCAACACTAAATTACCCAACACTATCAACCATATAAACTCAGCAAAAAAAAAGAAACGTCCTCACTGTCAACTGCGTTTATTTTCAGCAAACTTAACGTGTAATATTTGTATGAACATAACAAGATTCAACAACTGAGACACAAACTGAACAAGTTCCACAGACGTGATTAACAGAACTTGAATAATGTGTCCCTGAACAAAGGGAGGGTCAAAATCAAAAGTAAGTCAGTATCGGGTGTGGCCACCAGCTGCATTAAGTACTGCAGTGCATCTCCTCCTCATGGATTGCACCAGGTTTGCCAGTTCTTGCTGTGAGATGTTATCCCACTCTTCCACCAAGGCACCTGCAAGTTCCCAGACATTTCTGGGGGGAATGGCCCTAGCCCTCACCCTCCGATCCAACAGGTCCCAGACGTGCTCAATGGTATTGAGATCCGGGCTCTTCGCTGGCCATGGCAGAACACTGACATTCAGTCTTGCAGGAAATCACACACAGAAAGAGCAGTATGGCTGGTGGCATTGTCATGCTGGAGGGTCATGTCAGGATGAGCCTACAGGAAGGGTATCACATGAGGGAGGAGGATGTCTTCCCTGTAATGGACAGCTTTGAGATTGCCTGCAATGACAACAAGCTCAGTCCGATGATGCTGTGACACACCGCCCCAGACCATGACCGACCCTCCACCTCCAAATCGATCCCGCTCCAGAGTACAGGCCTCGGTGTAACGCTCATTCCTTCGACGATAAACGCGAATCCGACCATCACCCCTGGTGAGACAAAACTGCGACTCGTCAGTGAAGAGGACTTTTTGCCAGTCCTGTCTGTTCCAGCGACGGTGGGTTTGTGCCCACAGGCGACGTTGTTGCCGGTCTGGTGAGGACCTGCCTTACAACAGGCCTTCAAGCCCTCAGTCCAGCCTCTCTCAGCCTATTGCGGACAGTCTGAGCACTAATGGAGGGATTGTGCGTTCCTGGTGTAACTCGGACAGTTGTTGTTGCCATCCTATACCTGTCCCGCAGGTGTGATGTTCGGATGTACCGATCCTGTGCAGGTGTTGTTACATGTGGTCTGCCACTGAGAGGACGATCAGCTGTCTTAGGTGTCTCACAGTACATTGCAATTCATTGCCCTGGCCACATCTGCAGTCCTCATGCCTCCTTGCAGCATGCCTAAGGCACGTTCACGCAGATGAGCAGGGACCCTGGGCATCTTTCTTTTGGTGTTTTTCCAGAGTCAGTAGACTCTGTCCTAAGTTTTCATAACTGTGACCTTAATTGCCTACCGTCTGTAAGCTGTTAGTGTCTTAACGACCGTTCCACAGGTGCATGTTCATTAATTGTTTATGGTTCATTGAACAAGCATGGGAAACAGTGTTTAAACCCTTTACAATGAAGATCTGTGAAGTTATTTGGATTTTTACGAATTATCTTTGAAAGACAGGGTCCTGAAAAAGGTACGTTTATTTTTTTTGATGAGTTTACTACCTAACGCTATCAACCATATACTACCCAACGCTATACTACCCAACGCTATACTACCCAACGCTATACTACCCAACGCTATACTACCCAACGCTATCAACCATATACTACCCAACGCTATACTACCCAACGCTATACTACCCAACGCTATCAACCATATACTACCCAACGCTATACTACCCAACGCTATCAACCATATACTACCCAACACTATCAACCATATACTACCCAACACTATCAACCATATACTACCCAACACTATACTACCAACACTATACTACCCAACACTATCAACCATATACTACCCAACACTATCAACAATATACTACCCAACGCTATACTACCCAACACTATCAACAATATACTACCCAACGCTATACTACCCAACACTATCAACCATATACTACCCAACACTATCAACCATATACTACCCAACACTATCAACCATATACTACCAACACTATACTACCCAACACTATCAACCATATACTACCCAACACTATCAACCATATACTACCCAACACTATCAACCACATACTACCAACACTATACTACCCAACACTGTCCAGTGCCATCATGAAGTCTTACGACGTACCCAACACTAACGTTGCCTTCCTCTACCGCTCCTCTGTAGGATGTGACCACCCTGCTACCAGAGTGGGAGGACGGTAACTTCTACCTGGCTAAATACTATGACAAGTTAATGCCCATGGTGACAGACAACAAGCTGGAGAAACAGGGCAATCTCATACGATACATCGTCACCTTCTTTGGCAAGTAAGACGAGCATCTCTCCTGTCGTCATATTGAAATGTCTAATGGCGGATATTGTCACCACCACTTCTGAACTGTGTCCTGTGTTGTTGTCTAGAGCTCTGCAGTTTGGGAACCAGTACATCTATCAGGCCATGCCTCGGATGCTGTCTCTCTGGCTGGACTTTGGGGCCAAAGTCTACGAGTATGAGAAAGGTAACAGTGTGTTGGTCAGTGAGGGGGAGAAAGGTAACAGTGTGTTGGTCAGTGAGGGGGAGAAAGGTAACAGTGTGTTGGTCAGTGAGGGGGAGAAAGGTAACAGTGTGTTGGTCAGTGAGGGGGAGAAAGGTAACAGTGTATTGGTCGGTGAGGGGGAGAAAGGTAACAGTGTGTTGGTCAGTGAGGGAGAGAAAGGTAACAGTGTGTTGGTCAGTGAGGGGGAGAAAGGTAACAGTGTGTTGGTCAGTGAGGGGGAGAAAGGTAACAGTGTATTGGTCGGTGAGGGGGAGAAAGGTAACAGTGTGTTGGTCGGTGAGGGGGAGAAAGGTAACAGTGTGTTGGTCAGTGAGGGGGAGAAAGGTAACAGTGTGTTGGTGTTCCTCTTGCTCTTTGTATCTCGCCTAGAAGAGCCTTTAGACAAACCAATACGTGTTGAACTGAATAAGCCATGTCCATCCCTCCCCTCCATAGCGGGTCGAGTGGAGCGGCAGATACGCGTGGACCTGGTGAAGATCAACCAGGTGGTCAGCGACCACTGCACCAGGCTGGCTCCGTACCAGTTCCTCACAGCCTTCTCCCAGCTCATCTCCAGGGTGTGCCACAGCAGTCAGGACGTCTTCAACGTCCTCATGGACATCGCTGCCAAGGTGCTGCTAGCCTACCCTCAGCAGGCCATGTGGTTGATGACCGCAGTGTCCAAGGTAGGGGAGGGATGGGGGTGTGGTGGGTGTGTGTGTGGAGCGGGAAGGGGTGGGGGTGTGTGGGGCAGGAAGGGATGTGGGTGGATGTGTGTCTGAGTAGCTACTGTCCTACCTTGAATGGAGTTCATAGTGATACTTGAGAAAGTGATTTTCATGTCATAGGCTCAAAGCACTTGCTAAATGTGTGTGTTCCAGTCGTCCTACCCTACCCGTATGAACCGCTGTAAGGAGATCCTGAGGAAGGCTGTCAGTCTGAAGGAGAGTCTGGGGAAGTTCATAGGAGATGCCAACAGACTGACTGACAAACTACTGGAGCTCTGCAACAAGCCGGTACACACACACTCACACTGCTAACACACACACACACACACACACACACACACACACACACACACACACACACACACACACACACACACACACACACACACACACTGCTAACACACATACACCCTGCTAACATATCAATATGGGGTCCATCTCTCTCTCTGTATTCCAGGTGGATGGTAGCAGTACTCTCAGTATGGGGTCCATTTCTCTCTCTGTATTCCAGGTGGATGGTAGCAGCAGTACTCTCAGTATGGGGTCCATTTCTCTCTCTGTATTCCAGGTGGATGGTAGCAGCAGTACTCTCAGTATGGGGTCCATTTCTCTCTCTGTATTCCAGGTGGATGGTAGCAGCAGTACTCTCAGTATGGGGTCCATTTCTCTCTCTGTATTCCAGGTGGATGGTAGCAGCAGTACTCTCAGTATGGGGGTCCATTTCTCTCTCTGTATTCCAGGTGGATGGTAGCAGCAGTACTCTCAGTATGGGGTCCATTTCTCTCTCTGTATTCCAGGTGGATGGTAGCAGCAGTACTCTCAGTATGGGGTCCATTTCTCTCTCTGTATTCCAGGTGGATGGTAGCAGCAGTACTCTCAGTATGGGGTCCATTTCTCTCTCTGTATTCCAGGTGGATGGTAGCAGAAGTACTCTCAGTATGGGGTCCATTTCTCTCTCTGTATTCCAGGTGGATGGTAGCAGCAGTACTCTCAGTATGGGGTCCATTTCTCTCTCTGTATTCCAGGTGGATGGTAGCAGTAGTACTCTCAGTATGGGGGTCCATTTCAAGCAGTTGAAGCGTCTGGTGGAGGAGCCGTCGTTCAGCCAGATCCTGATCCCTCTGCAGTCTGTCCTCATCCCCACACTGCCCTCTACTGGCCCTGCAAACACACTGCACCACGACGCATTCCCCGGACACTGGGCCTACCTCGACGGCTTCGACGATACTGTGAGTGTGTGTGGCGGGGGGGTAGTTTGTCTTTCTGCGTGTGTCGTGTCACATGGTGCGTGTGTCGTGTCACATGGTGCGTGTGTCGTGTCACAGGGTGCGGTGCTTGTGTGTGTGTGTGTGTGGGGGGGAGTAGTTTGTCTTTCTGTGTGTGTGTGTGTCTCACGATGATGTGTGTGTATAGGTGGAGATCCTAGCCTCCCTCCAGAAGCCTAAGAAGATCGGCCTGAAGGGAAGTGATGGGAGGAGCTACACTGTGATGTGTAAACCTAAAGATGACCTCCGGAAAGACTGTCGCCTCATGGAGTACAACTGCCTCATCAACAAGGTGTTTCACCTGTCACTTCTCCAGCTGACATCTGTGCAGCATCAGACTGCTGTAGCCCAGAGATAACAGAACACTTCAGACTATTGCTTGTGTGTGTGTGTGTGTGTGTGTGTGTGTAGTGCCTGCGTAAGGATGCAGAGTCCAGGAAGAGGGAGCTCCATATCCGTACATATGCTGTGATCCCACTGAATGAGGAGTGTGGCATCATCGAGTGGGTCAACAACACTGGAGGTCTCCGACACATTCTGACCAAACTCTACAAGGAGAGAGGTACACACACTGACCACACTATACTAGGAGAGAGGTACACACACTGACCACACTATACTAGGAGAGAGGTACACACACTGACCACACTATACTAGGAGAGAGGTACACACACTGACCACACTATACTAGGAGAGAGGTACACACACTGACCACTATACTAGGAGAGAGGTACACACACTGACCACACTATACTAGGAGAGAGGTACACACACTGACCACACTATACTAGGAGAGAGGTACACACACTGACCACACTATACTAGGAGAGAGGTACACACACTGACCACACTATACTAGGAGAGAGGTACACACACTGACCACACTATACTAGGAGAGAGGTACACACACTGACCACACTATACTAGGAGAGAGGTACACACACTGACCACACTATACTAGGAGAGAGGTACACACACTGACCACACTATACTAGGAGAGAGGTACACACACTGACCACACTATACTAGGAGAGAGGTACACACACTGACCACACTATACTAGGAGAGAGGTACACACACTGACCACACTATACTAGGAGAGAGGTACACACACTGACCACACTATACTAGGAGAGAGGTACACACACTGACCACACTATACTAGGAGAGAGGTACACACACTGACCACACTATACTAGGAGAGAGGTACACACACTGACCACACTATACTAGGAGAGAGGTACACACACTGACCACACTATACTAGGAGAGAGGTACACACACTGACCACACTATACTAGGAGAGAGGTACACACACTGACCACTATACTAGGAGAGAGGTACACACACTGACCACACTATACTAGGAGAGAGGTACACACACTGACCACACTATACTAGGAGAGAGGTACACACACTGACCACACTATACTAGGAGAGAGGTACACACACTGACCACACTATACTAGGAGAGAGGTACACACACTGACCACACTATACTAGGAGAGAGGTACACACACTGACCACACTATACTAGGAGAGAGGTACACACACTGACCACACTCTACTAGGAGAGAGGTACACACACTGACCACTCTACTAGGAGAGAGGTACACACACTGACCACTATACTAGGAGAGAGGTACACACACTGACCACACTATACTAGGAGAGAGGTACACACACTGACCACACTATACTAGGAGAGAGGTACACACACTGACCACACTATACTAGGAGAGAGGTACACACACTGACCACACTATACTAGGAGAGAGGTACACACACTGACCACACTATACTAGGAGAGAGGTACACACACTGACCACACTATACTAGGAGAGAGGTACACACACTGACCACACTATACTAGGAGAGAGGTACACACACTGACCACACTATACTAGGAGAGAGGTACACACACTGACCACACTATACTAGGAGAGAGGTACACACACTGACCACTATACTAGGAGAGAGGTACACACACTGACCACACTATACTAGGAGAGAGGTACACACACTGACCACACTATACTAGGAGAGAGGTACACACACTGACCACTATACTAGGAGAGAGGTACACACACTGACCACTATACTAGGAGAGAGGTACACACACTGACCACACTATACTAGGAGAGAGGTACACACACTGACCACACTATACTAGGAGAGAGGTACACACACTGACCACACTATACTAGGAGAGAGGTACACACACTGACCACACTATACTAGGAGAGAGGTACACACACTGACCACACTATACTAGGAGAGAGGTACACACACTGACCACACTATACTAGGAGAGAGGTACACACACTGACCACACTATACTAGGAGAGAGGTACACACACTGACCACACTATACTAGGAGAGAGGTACACACACTGACCACACTATACTAGGAGAGAGGTACACACACTGACCACACTATACTAGGAGAGAGGTACACACACTGACCACACTATACTAGGAGAGAGGTACACACACTGACCACACTATACTAGGAGAGAGGTACACACACTGACCACACTATACTAGGAGAGAGGTACACACACTGACCACACTATACTAGGAGAGAGGTACACACACTGACCACACTATACTAGGAGAGAGGTACACACACTGACCACACTATACTAGGAGAGAGGTACACACACTGACCACTCTACAAGGAGAGAGGTACACACACTGACCACTATACTAGGAGAGAGGTACACACACTGACCACTATACTAGGAGAGAGGTACACACACTGACCACTATACTAGGAGAGAGGTACACACACTGACCACTATACAAGGAGAGAGGTACACACACTGACCACTATACAAGGAGAGAGGTACACACACTGACCACACTCTACTAGGAGAGAGGTACACACACTGACCACACTCTACTAGGAGAGAGGTACACACACTGACCACTATACTAGGAGAGAGGTACACACACTGACCACTATACTAGGAGAGAGGTACACACACTGACCACTATACTAGGAGAGAGGTACACACACTGACCACTATACAAGGAGAGAGGTACACACACTGACCACTATACAAGGAGAGAGGTACACACACTGACCACACTATACAAGGAGAGAGGTACACACACTGACCACACTCTACTAGGAGAGAGGTACACACACTGACCACACTCTACTAGGAGAGAGGTACACACACTGACCACTCTACTAGGAGAGAGGTACACACACTGACCACACTATACTAGGAGAGAGGTACACACACTGACCACTCTACAAGGAGAGAGGTACACACACTGACCACTATACTAGGAGAGAGGTACACACACTGACCACTATACTAGGAGAGAGGTACACACACTGACCACTATACTAGGAGAGAGGTACACACACTGACCACTATACTAGGAGAGAGGTACACACACTGACCACTATACTAGGAGAGAGGTACACACACTGACCACTATACTAGGAGAGAGGTACACACACTGACCACTATACTAGGAGAGAGGTACACACACTGACCACTATACTAGGAGAGAGGTACACACACTGACCACTATACAAGGAGAGAGGTACACACACTGACCACTATACAAGGAGAGAGGTACACACACTGACCACTATACAAGGAGAGAGGTACACACACTGACCACACTCTACTAGGAGAGAGGTACACACACTGACCACTATACTAGGAGAGAGGTACACACACTGACCACTATACTAGGAGAGAGGTACACACACTGACCACTATACTAGGAGAGAGGTACACACACTGACCACTATACAAGGAGAGAGGTACACACACTGACCACTATACTAGGAGAGAGGTACACACACTGACCACTATACTAGGAGAGAGGTACACACACTGACCACTATACAAGGATAGAGGTACACACACTGACCACTATACAAGGAGAGAGGTACACACACTGACCACTATACAAGGAGAGAGGTACACACACTGACCACACTATACTAGGAGAGAGGTACACACACTGACCACACTATACTAGGAGAGAGGTACACACACTGACCACACTATACTAGGAGAGAGGTACACACACTGACCACACTATACTAGGAGAGAGGTACACACACTGACCACACTATACTAGGAGAGAGGTACACACACTGACCACACTATACTAGGAGAGAGGTACACACACTGACCACACTATACTAGGAGAGAGGTACACACACTGACCACACTGTACTAGGAGAGAGGTACACACACTGACCACACTGTACTAGGAGAGAGGTACACACACTGACCACTCTACAAGGAGAGAGGTACACACACTGACCACTATACTAGGAGAGAGGTACACACACTGACCACTATACTAGGAGAGAGGTACACACACTGACCACTATACTAGGAGAGAGGTACACACACTGACCACTATACAAGGAGAGAGGTACACACACTGACCACTATACAAGGAGAGAGGTACACACACTGACCACACTCTACTAGGAGAGAGGTACACACACTGACCACACTCTACTAGGAGAGAGGTACACACACTGACCACACTCTACTAGGAGAGAGGTACACACACTGACCACTATACTAGGAGAGAGGTACACACACTGACCACTATACTAGGAGAGAGGTACACACACTGACCACTATACTAGGAGAGAGGTACACACACTGACCACTATACAAGGAGAGAGGTACACACACTGACCACTATACAAGGAGAGAGGTACACACACTGACCACACTATACAAGGAGAGAGGTACACACACTGACCACACTCTACTAGGAGAGAGGTACACACACTGACCACTATACTAGGAGAGAGGTACACACACTGACCACTATACTAGGAGAGAGGTACACACACTGACCACTATACTAGGAGAGAGGTACACACACTGACCACTATACAAGGAGAGAGGTACACACACTGACCACTATACAAGGAGAGAGGTACACACACTGACCACACTCTACTAGGAGAGAGGTACACACACTGACCACACTATACTAGGAGAGAGGTACACACACTGACCACACTATACTAGGAGAGAGGTACACACACTGACCACACTATACTAGGAGAGAGGTACACACACTGACCACTATACTAGGAGAGAGGTACACACACTGACCACACTATACTAGGAGAGAGGTACACACACTGACCACACTATACTAGGAGAGAGGTACACACACTGACCACACTATACTAGGAGAGAGGTACACACACTGACCACACTATACTAGGAGAGAGGTACACACACTGACCACACTATACTAGGAGAGAGGTACACACACTGACCACACTATACTAGGAGAGAGGTACACACACTGACCACACTATACTAGGAGAGAGGTACACACACTGACCACACTATACTAGGAGAGAGGTACACACACTGACCACACTATACTAGGAGAGAGGTACACACACTGACCACACTATACTAGGAGAGAGGTACACACACTGACCACACTATACTAGGAGAGAGGTACACACACTGACCACACTATACTAGGAGAGAGGTACACACACTGACCACACTATACTAGGAGAGAGGTACACACACTGACCACACTATACTAGGAGAGAGGTACACACACTGACCACACTATACTAGGAGAGAGGTACACACACTGACCACACTATACTAGGAGAGAGGTACACACACTGACCACACTATACTAGGAGAGAGGTACACACACTGACCACACTATACTAGGAGAGAGGTACACACACTGACCACTATACTAGGAGAGAGGTACACACACTGACCACACTATACTAGGAGAGAGGTACACACACTGACCACACTATACTAGGAGAGAGGTACACACACTGACCACACTATACTAGGAGAGAGGTACACACACTGACCACACTATACTAGGAGAGAGGTACACACACTGACCACACTATACTAGGAGAGAGGTACACACACTGACCACACTATACTAGGAGAGAGGTACACACACTGACCACACTCTACTAGGAGAGAGGTACACACACTGACCACTCTACTAGGAGAGAGGTACACACACTGACCACTATACTAGGAGAGAGGTACACACACTGACCACACTATACTAGGAGAGAGGTACACACACTGACCACACTATACTAGGAGAGAGGTACACACACTGACCACACTATACTAGGAGAGAGGTACACACACTGACCACACTATACTAGGAGAGAGGTACACACACTGACCACACTATACTAGGAGAGAGGTACACACACTGACCACACTATACTAGGAGAGAGGTACACACACTGACCACACTATACTAGGAGAGAGGTACACACACTGACCACACTATACTAGGAGAGAGGTACACACACTGACCACACTATACTAGGAGAGAGGTACACACACTGACCACTATACTAGGAGAGAGGTACACACACTGACCACACTATACTAGGAGAGAGGTACACACACTGACCACACTATACTAGGAGAGAGGTACACACACTGACCACTATACTAGGAGAGAGGTACACACACTGACCACTATACTAGGAGAGAGGTACACACACTGACCACACTATACTAGGAGAGAGGTACACACACTGACCACACTATACTAGGAGAGAGGTACACACACTGACCACACTATACTAGGAGAGAGGTACACACACTGACCACACTATACTAGGAGAGAGGTACACACACTGACCACACTATACTAGGAGAGAGGTACACACACTGACCACACTATACTAGGAGAGAGGTACACACACTGACCACACTATACTAGGAGAGAGGTACACACACTGACCACACTATACTAGGAGAGAGGTACACACACTGACCACACTATACTAGGAGAGAGGTACACACACTGACCACACTATACTAGGAGAGAGGTACACACACTGACCACACTATACTAGGAGAGAGGTACACACACTGACCACACTATACTAGGAGAGAGGTACACACACTGACCACACTATACTAGGAGAGAGGTACACACACTGACCACACTATACTAGGAGAGAGGTACACACACTGACCACACTATACTAGGAGAGAGGTACACACACTGACCACACTATACTAGGAGAGAGGTACACACACTGACCACTCTACAAGGAGAGAGGTACACACACTGACCACTATACTAGGAGAGAGGTACACACACTGACCACTATACTAGGAGAGAGGTACACACACTGACCACTATACTAGGAGAGAGGTACACACACTGACCACTATACAAGGAGAGAGGTACACACACTGACCACTATACAAGGAGAGAGGTACACACACTGACCACACTCTACTAGGAGAGAGGTACACACACTGACCACACTCTACTAGGAGAGAGGTACACACACTGACCACTATACTAGGAGAGAGGTACACACACTGACCACTATACTAGGAGAGAGGTACACACACTGACCACTATACTAGGAGAGAGGTACACACACTGACCACTATACAAGGAGAGAGGTACACACACTGACCACTATACAAGGAGAGAGGTACACACACTGACCACACTATACAAGGAGAGAGGTACACACACTGACCACACTCTACTAGGAGAGAGGTACACACACTGACCACACTCTACTAGGAGAGAGGTACACACACTGACCACTCTACTAGGAGAGAGGTACACACACTGACCACACTATACTAGGAGAGAGGTACACACACTGACCACTCTACAAGGAGAGAGGTACACACACTGACCACTATACTAGGAGAGAGGTACACACACTGACCACTATACTAGGAGAGAGGTACACACACTGACCACTATACTAGGAGAGAGGTACACACACTGACCACTATACTAGGAGAGAGGTACACACACTGACCACTATACTAGGAGAGAGGTACACACACTGACCACTATACTAGGAGAGAGGTACACACACTGACCACTATACTAGGAGAGAGGTACACACACTGACCACTATACTAGGAGAGAGGTACACACACTGACCACTATACAAGGAGAGAGGTACACACACTGACCACTATACAAGGAGAGAGGTACACACACTGACCACTATACAAGGAGAGAGGTACACACACTGACCACTATACAAGGAGAGAGGTACACACACTGACCACACTCTACTAGGAGAGAGGTACACACACTGACCACTATACTAGGAGAGAGGTACACACACTGACCACTATACTAGGAGAGAGGTACACACACTGACCACTATACTAGGAGAGAGGTACACACACTGACCACTATACAAGGAGAGAGGTACACACACTGACCACTATACTAGGAGAGAGGTACACACACTGACCACTATACTAGGAGAGAGGTACACACACTGACCACTATACAAGGATAGAGGTACACACACTGACCACTATACAAGGAGAGAGGTACACACACTGACCACTATACAAGGAGAGAGGTACACACACTGACCACACTATACTAGGAGAGAGGTACACACACTGACCACACTATACTAGGAGAGAGGTACACACACTGACCACACTATACTAGGAGAGAGGTACACACACTGACCACACTATACTAGGAGAGAGGTACACACACTGACCACACTATACTAGGAGAGAGGTACACACACTGACCACACTATACTAGGAGAGAGGTACACACACTGACCACACTATACTAGGAGAGAGGTACACACACTGACCACACTGTACTAGGAGAGAGGTACACACACTGACCACACTGTACTAGGAGAGAGGTACACACACTGACCACTCTACAAGGAGAGAGGTACACACACTGACCACTATACTAGGAGAGAGGTACACACACTGACCACTATACTAGGAGAGAGGTACACACACTGACCACTATACTAGGAGAGAGGTACACACACTGACCACTATACAAGGAGAGAGGTACACACACTGACCACTATACAAGGAGAGAGGTACACACACTGACCACACTCTACTAGGAGAGAGGTACACACACTGACCACACTCTACTAGGAGAGAGGTACACACACTGACCACACTCTACTAGGAGAGAGGTACACACACTGACCACTATACTAGGAGAGAGGTACACACACTGACCACTATACTAGGAGAGAGGTACACACACTGACCACTATACTAGGAGAGAGGTACACACACTGACCACTATACAAGGAGAGAGGTACACACACTGACCACTATACAAGGAGAGAGGTACACACACTGACCACACTATACAAGGAGAGAGGTACACACACTGACCACACTCTACTAGGAGAGAGGTACACACACTGACCACTATACTAGGAGAGAGGTACACACACTGACCACTATACTAGGAGAGAGGTACACACACTGACCACTATACTAGGAGAGAGGTACACACACTGACCACTATACAAGGAGAGAGGTACACACACTGACCACTATACAAGGAGAGAGGTACACACACTGACCACACTCTACTAGGAGAGAGGTACACACACTGACCACACTCTACTAGGAGAGAGGTACACACACTGACCACACTCTACTAGGAGAGAGGTACACACACTGACCACTATACTAGGAGAGAGGTACACACACTGACCACTATACTAGGAGAGAGGTACACACACTGACCACTATACTAGGAGAGAGGTACACACACTGACCACTATACAAGGAGAGAGGTACACACACTGACCACTATACAAGGAGAGAGGTACACACACTGACCACACTATACAAGGAGAGAGGTACACACACTGACCACACTCTACTAGGAGAGAGGTACACACACTGACCACACTCTACTAGGAGAGAGGTACACACACTGACCACTCTACTAGGAGAGAGGTACACACACTGACCACACTATACTAGGAGAGAGGTACACACACTGACCACTCTACAAGGAGAGAGGTACACACACTGACCACTATACTAGGAGAGAGGTACACACACTGACCACTATACTAGGAGAGAGGTACACACACTGACCACTATACTAGGAGAGAGGTACACACACTGACCACTATACTAGGAGAGAGGTACACACACTGACCACTATACTAGGAGAGAGGTACACACACTGACCACTATACAAGGAGAGAGGTACACACACTGACCACTATACAAGGAGAGAGGTACACACACTGACCACTATACAAGGAGAGAGGTACACACACTGACCACACTCTACTAGGAGAGAGGTACACACACTGACCACACTCTACTAGGAGAGAGGTACACACACTGACCACACTCTACTAGGAGAGAGGTACACACACTGACCACTATACTAGGAGAGAGGTACACACACTGACCACTATACTAGGAGAGAGGTACACACACTGACCACTATACTAGGAGAGAGGTACACACACTGACCACTATACTAGGAGAGAGGTACACACACTGACCACTATACTAGGAGAGAGGTACACACACTGACCACTATACTAGGAGAGAGGTACACACACTGACCACTATACAAGGAGAGAGGTACACACACTGACCACTATACAAGGAGAGAGGTACACACACTGACCACTATACAAGGAGAGAGGTACACACACTGACCACTATACAAGGAGAGAGGTACACACACTGACCACTATACAAGGAGAGAGGTACACACACTGACCACTATACAAGGAGAGAGGTACACACACTGACCACTATACAAGGAGAGAGGTACACACACTGACCACTATACAAGGAGAGAGGTACACACACTGACCACTATACAAGGAGAGAGGTACACACACTGACCACACTCTACTAGGAGAGAGGTACACACACTGACCACTATACTAGGAGAGAGGTACACACACTGACCACTATACTAGGAGAGAGGTACACACACTGACCACTATACTAGGAGAGAGGTACACACACTGACCACTATACAAGGAGAGAGGTACACACACTGACCACTATACTAGGAGAGAGGTACACACACTGACCACTATACTAGGAGAGAGGTACACACACTGACCACTATACAAGGAGAGAGGTACACACACTGACCACTATACAAGGAGAGAGGTACACACACTGACCACTATACAAGGAGAGAGGTACACACACTGACCACACTATACTAGGAGAGAGGTACACACACTGACCACACTATACTAGGAGAGAGGTACACACACTGACCACACTATACTAGGAGAGAGGTACACACACTGACCACACTATACTAGGAGAGAGGTACACACACTGACCACACTATACTAGGAGAGAGGTACACACACTGACCACACTCTACTAGGAGAGAGGTACACACACTGACCACACTATACTAGGAGAGAGGTACACACACTGACCACACTATACTAGGAGAGAGGTACACACACTGACCACACTATACTAGGAGAGAGGTACACACACTGACCACACTATACTAGGAGAGAGGTACACACACTGACCACTCTACAAGGAGAGAGGTACACACACTGACCACTATACTAGGAGAGAGGTACACACACTGACCACTATACTAGGAGAGAGGTACACACACTGACCACTATACTAGGAGAGAGGTACACACACTGACCACTATACAAGGAGAGAGGTACACACACTGACCACTATACAAGGAGAGAGGTACACACACTGACCACACTCTACTAGGAGAGAGGTACACACACTGACCACACTCTACTAGGAGAGAGGTACACACACTGACCACACTCTACTAGGAGAGAGGTACACACACTGACCACTATACTAGGAGAGAGGTACACACACTGACCACACTCTACTAGGAGAGAGGTACACACACTGACCACTATACTAGGAGAGAGGTACACACACTGACCACTATACAAGGAGAGAGGTACACACACTGACCACACTCTACTAGGAGAGAGGTACACACACTGACCACACTCTACTAGGAGAGAGGTACACACACTGACCACTATACTAGGAGAGAGGTACACACACTGACCACTATACTAGGAGAGAGATACACACACTGACCACTATACTAGGAGAGAGGTACACACACTGACCACTATACAAGGAGAGAGGTACACACACTGACCACTATACAAGGAGAGAGGTACACACACTGACCACACTATACAAGGAGAGAGGTACACACACTGACCACACTCTACTAGGAGAGAGGTACACACACTGACCACACTCTACTAGGAGAGAGGTACACACACTGACCACTCTACTAGGAGAGAGGTACACACACTGACCACTATACTAGGAGAGAGGTACACACACTGACCACTATACTAGGAGAGAGGTACACACACTGACCACTATACTAGGAGAGAGGTACACACACTGACCACTATACTAGGAGAGAGGTACACACACTGACCACTATACTAGGAGAGAGGTACACACACTGACCACTATACAAGGAGAGAGGTACACACACTGACCACTATACAAGGAGAGAGGTACACACACTGACCACTATACAAGGAGAGAGGTACACACACTGACCACACTCTACTAGGAGAGAGGTACACACACTGACCACACTCTACTAGGAGAGAGGTACACACACTGACCACACTCTACTAGGAGAGAGGTACACACACTGACCACTATACTAGGAGAGAGGTACACACACTGACCACTATACTAGGAGAGAGGTACACACACTGACCACTATACTAGGAGAGAGGTACACACACTGACCACTATACAAGGAGAGAGGTACACACACTGACCACTATACAAGGAGAGAGGTACACACACTGACCACTATACAAGGAGAGAGGTACACACACTGACCACTATACAAGGAGAGAGGTACACACACTGACCACTATACAAGGAGAGAGGTACACACACTGACCACTATACAAGGAGAGAGGTACACACACTGACCACTATACAAGGAGAGAGGTACACACACTGACCACTATACAAGGAGAGAGGTACACACACTGACCACACTCTACTAGGAGAGAGGTACACACACTGACCACTATACTAGGAGAGAGGTACACACACTGACCACTATACTAGGAGAGAGGTACACACACTGACCACTATACTAGGAGAGAGGTACACACACTGACCACTATACAAGGAGAGAGGTACACACACTGACCACTATACAAGAAGAGAGGTACACACACTGACCACTATACAAGGAGAGAGGTACACACACTGACCACACTCTACTAGGAGAGAGGTACACACACTGACCACTATACTAGGAGAGAGGTACACACACTGACCACTATACTAGGAGAGAGGTACACACACTGACCACTATACTAGGAGAGAGGTACACACACTGACCACTATACTAGGAGAGAGGTACACACACTGACCACTATACTAGGAGAGAGGTACACACACTGACCACTATACAAGGAGAGAGGTACACACACTGACCACTATACAAGGAGAGAGGTACACACACTGACCACTATACTAGGAGAGAGGTACACACACTGACCACTATACAAGGAGAGAGGTACACACACTGACCACTATACAAGGAGAGAGGTACACACACTGACCACTATACAAGGAGAGAGGTACACACACTGACCACTATACAAGGAGAGAGGTACACACACTGACCACACTCTACTAGGAGAGAGGTACACACACTGACCACTATACTAGGAGAGAGGTACACACACTGACCACTATACTAGGAGAGAGGTACACACACTGACCACTATACTAGGAGAGAGGTACACACACTGACCACTATACTAGGAGAGAGGTACACACACTGACCACTATACTAGGAGAGAGGTACACACACTGACCACTATACTAGGAGAGAGGTACACACACTGACCACTATACAAGGAGAGAGGTACACACACTGACCACTATACAAGGAGAGAGGTACACACACTGACCACTATACAAGGAGAGAGGTACACACACTGACCACTATACAAGGAGAGAGGTACACACACTGACCACTATACAAGGAGAGAGGTACACACACTGACCACTATACAAGGAGAGAGGTACACACACTGACCACTATACAAGGAGAGAGGTACACACACTGACCACTATACAAGGAGAGAGGTACACACACTGACCACTATACAAGGAGAGAGGTACACACACTGACCACACTCTACTAGGAGAGAGGTACACACACTGACCACTATACTAGGAGAGAGGTACACACACTGACCACTATACAAGGAGAGAGGTACACACACTGACCACTATACAAAGAGAGAGGTACACACACTGACCACTCTACTAGGAGAGAGGTACACACACTGACCACACTATACTAGGAGAGAGGTACACACACTGACCACTCTACAAGGAGAGAGGTACACACACTGACCACTATACTAGGAGAGAGGTACACACACTGACCACTATACTAGGAGAGAGGTACACACACTGACCACTCTACTAGGAGAGAGGTACACACACTGACCACACTATACTAGGAGAGAGGTACACACACTGACCACTATACAAGGAGAGAGGTACACACACTGACCACTATACTAGGAGAGAGGTACACACACTGACCACTATACTAGGAGAGAGGTACACACACTGACCACTATACTAGGAGAGAGGTACACACACTGACCACTATACTAGGAGAGAGGTACACACACTGACCACTATACAAGGAGAGAGGTACACACACTGACCACTATACAAGGAGAGAGGTACACACACTGACCACTATACAAGGAGAGAGGTACACACACTGACCACACTCTACTAGGAGAGAGGTACACACACTGACCACTATACTAGGAGAGAGGTACACACACTGACCACTATACTAGGAGAGAGGTACACACACTGACCACTATACTAGGAGAGAGGTACACACACTGACCACTATACAAGGAGAGAGGTACACACACTGACCACTATACAAGGAGAGAGGTACACACACTGACCACTATACAAGGAGAGAGGTACACACACTGACCACACTATACAAGGAGAGAGGTACACACACTGACCACACTCTACTAGGAGAGAGGTACACACACTGACCACTCTACTAGGAGAGAGGTACACACACTGACCACTCTACTAGTAGAGAGGTACACACACTGACCACACTATACTAGGAGAGAGGTACACACACTGACCACACTATACTAGGAGAGAGGTACACACACTGACCACACTATACTAGGAGAGAGGTACACACACTGACCACACTATACTAGGAGAGAGGTACACACACTGACCACTCTACAAGGAGAGAGGTACACACACTGACCACACTATACTAGGAGAGAGGTACACACACTGACCACACTATACTAGGAGAGAGGTACACACACTGACCACACTATACTAGGAGAGAGGTACACACTGACCACTATACAAGGAGAGAGGTACACACACTGACCACACTATACAAGGAGAGAGGTACACACACTGACCACTATACAAGGAGAGAGGTACACACACTGACCACTATACAAGGAGAGAGGTACACACACTGACCACTATACAAAGAGAGAGGTACACACACTGACCACTCTACTAGGAGAGAGGTACACACACTGACCACACTATACTAGGAGAGAGGTACACACACTGACCACTCTACAAGGAGAGAGGTACACACACTGACCACTATACTAGGAGAGAGGTACACACACTGACCACTATACTAGGAGAGAGGTACACACACTGACCACTCTACTAGGAGAGAGGTACACACACTGACCACACTATACTAGGAGAGAGGTACACACACTGACCACTCTACAAGGAGAGAGGTACACACACTGACCACTATACTAGGAGAGAGGTACACACACTGACCACTATACTAGGAGAGAGGTACACACACTGACCACTATACTAGGAGAGAGGTACACACACTGACCACTATACAAGGAGAGAGGTACACACACTGACCACTATACAAGGAGAGAGGTACACACACTGACCACTATACAAGGAGAGAGGTACACACACTGACCACACTCTACTAGGAGAGAGGTACACACACTGACCACTATACTAGGAGAGAGGTACACACACTGACCACTATACTAGGAGAGAGGTACACACACTGACCACTATACTAGGAGAGAGGTACACACACTGACCACTATACAAGGAGAGAGGTACACACACTGACCACTATACAAGGAGAGAGGTACACACACTGACCACTATACAAGGAGAGAGGTACACACACTGACCACACTATACAAGGAGAGAGGTACACACACTGACCACACTCTACTAGGAGAGAGGTACACACACTGACCACTCTACTAGGAGAGAGGTACACACACTGACCACTCTACTAGGAGAGAGGTACACACACTGACCACACTATACTAGGAGAGAGGTACACACACTGACCACACTATACTAGGAGAGAGGTACACACACTGACCACACTATACTAGGAGAGAGGTACACACACTGACCACACTATACTAGGAGAGAGGTACACACACTGACCACACTATACTAGGAGAGAGGTACACACACTGACCACTCTACAAGGAGAGAGGTACACACACTGACCACACTATACTAGGAGAGAGGTACACACACTGACCACACTATACTAGGAGAGAGGTACACACACTGACCACACTATACTAGGAGAGAGGTACACACTGACCACTATACAAGGAGAGAGGTACACACACTGACCACACTATACAAGGAGAGAGGTACACACACTGACCACTATACAAGGAGAGAGGTACACACACTGACCACTATACAAGGAGAGAGGTACACACACTGACCACTATACAAGGAGAGAGGTACACACACTGACCACTATACAAGGAGAGAGGTACACACACTGACCACTATACAAGGAGAGAGGTACACACACTGACCACTATACAAGGAGAGAGGTACACACACTGACCACTATACAAGGAGAGAGGTACACACACTGACCACTATACTAGGAGAGAGGTACACACACTGACCACTATACAAAGAGAGAGGTACACACACTGACCACACTATACTAGGAGAGAGGTACACACACTGACCACTCTACAAGGAGAGAGGTACACACACTGACCACTATACTAGGAGAGAGGTACACACACTGACCACTATACTAGGAGAGAGGTACACACACTGACCACTATACTAGGAGAGAGGTACACACACTGACCACTATACAAGGAGAGAGGTACACACACTGACCACTATACAAGGAGAGAGGTACACACACTGACCACTATACAAGGAGAGAGGTACACACACTGACCACACTCTACTAGGAGAGAGGTACACACACTGACCACACTCTACTAGGAGAGAGGTACACACACTGACCACTATACTAGGAGAGAGGTACACACACTGACCACTATACTAGGAGAGAGGTACACACACTGACCACTATACTAGGAGAGAGGTACACACACTGACCACTATACAAGGAGAGAGGTACACACACTGACCACTATACAAGGAGAGAGGTACACACACTGACCACTATACAAGGAGAGAGGTACACACACTGACCACACTATACAAGGAGAGAGGTACACACACTGACCACACTCTACTAGGAGAGAGGTACACACACTGACCACTCTACTAGGAGAGAGGTACACACACTGACCACTCTACTAGGAGAGAGGTACACACACTGACCACACTATACTAGGAGAGAGGTACACACACTGACCACACTATACTAGGAGAGAGGTACACACACTGACCACACTATACTAGGAGAGAGGTACACACACTGACCACACTATACTAGGAGAGAGGTACACACACTGACCACACTATACTAGGAGAGAGGTACACACACTGACCACACTATACTAGGAGAGAGGTACACACACTGACCACACTATACTAGGAGAGAGGTACACACACTGACCACTCTACAAGGAGAGAGGTACACACACTGACCACACTATACTAGGAGAGAGGTACACACACTGACCACACTATACTAGGAGAGAGGTACACACTGACCACTATACAAGGAGAGAGGTACACACACTGACCACACTATACAAGGAGAGAGGTACACACACTGACCACACTCTACTAGGAGAGAGGTACACACACTGACCACTCTACTAGGAGAGAGGTACACACACTGACCACTCTACTAGGAGAGAGGTACACACACTGACCACTCTACTAGGAGAGAGGTACACACACTGACCACTCTACTAGGAGAGAGGTACACACACTGACCACTCTACTAGGAGAGAGGTACACACACTGACCACTCTACTAGGAGAGAGGTACACACACTGACCACACTATACTAGGAGAGAGGTACACACACTGACCACACTCTACTAGGAGAGAGGTACACACACTGACCACTATACTAGGAGAGAGGTACACACACTGACCACTATACTAGGAGAGAGGTACACACACTGACCACTATACTAGGAGAGAGGTACACACACTGACCACTATACAAGGAGAGAGGTACACACACTGACCACTATACAAGGAGAGAGGTACACACACTGACCACTATACAAGGAGAGAGGTACACACACTGACCACTATACAAGGAGAGAGGTACACACACTGACCACACTCTACTAGGAGAGAGGTACACACACTGACCACTATACTAGGAGAGAGGTACACACACTGACCACTATACTAGGAGAGAGGTACACACACTGACCACACTATACTAGGAGAGAGGTACACACTGACCACTATACAAGGAGAGAGGTACACACACTGACCACTATACAAGGAGAGAGGTACACACACTGACCACACTCTACTAGGAGAGAGGTACACACACTGACCACTCTACTAGGAGAGAGGTACACACACTGACCACTCTACTAGGAGAGAGGTACACACACTGACCACTCTACTAGGAGAGAGGTACACACACTGACCACTCTACTAGGAGAGAGGTACACACACTGACCACTCTACTAGGAGAGAGGTACACACACTGACCACTCTACTAGGAGAGAGGTACACACACTGACCACTCTACTAGGAGAGAGGTACACACACTGACCACTCTACTAGGAGAGAGGTACACACACTGACCACACTCTACTAGGAGAGAGGTACACACACTGACCACTCTACTAGGAGAGAGGTACACACACTGACCACACTCTACTAGGAGAGAGGTACACACACTGACCACTATACTAGGAGAGAGGTACACACACTGACCACTATACTAGGAGAGAGGTACACACACTGACCACTATACTAGGAGAGAGGTACACACACTGACCACTATACAAGGAGAGAGGTACACACACTGACCACTATACAAGGAGAGAGGTACACACACTGACCACTATACAAGGAGAGAGGTACACACACTGACCACTATACAAGGAGAGAGGTACACACACTGACCACACTCTACTAGGAGAGAGGTACACACACTGACCACTATACTAGGAGAGAGGTACACACACTGACCACTATACTAGGAGAGAGGTACACACACTGACCACTATACTAGGAGAGAGGTACACACACTGACCACTATACTAGGAGAGAGGTATACACACTGACCACTCTACTAGGAGAGAGGTACACACACTGACCACTATACTAGGAGAGAGGTACACACACTGACCACTCTACTAGGAGAGAGGTACACACACTGACCACTATACTAGGAGAGAGGTACACACACTGACCACTCTACTAGGAGAGAGGTACACACACTGACCACACTCTACTAGGAGAGAGGTACACACACTGACCACTCTACTAGGAGAGAGGTACACACACTGACCACACTCTACTAGGAGAGAGGTACACACACTGACCACACTCTACTAGGAGAGAGGTACACACACTGACCACACTCTACTAGGAGAGAGGTACACACACTGACCACACTATACTAGGAGAGAGGTACACACACTGACCACTATACTAGGAGAGAGGTACACACACTGACCACACTCTACTAGGAGAGAGGTACACACACTGACCACACTCTACTAGGAGAGAGGTACACACACTGACCACTATACTAGGAGAGAGGTACACACACTGACCACACTCTACTAGGAGAGAGGTACACACACTGACCACTATACTAGGAGAGAGGTACACACACTGACCACTATACTAGGAGAGAGGTACACACACTGACCACTATACTAGGAGAGAGGTACACACACTGACCACACTCTACTAGGAGAGAGGTACACACACTGACCACACTCTACTAGGAGAGAGGTACACACACTGACCACACTCTACTAGGAGAGAGGTACACACACTCAATAAAACTCACTTAAGTGTGTGTGTGTGTGTATGTGTGTGTGTGTGTGTGTGTGTAGGTATCCTGATGTCAGGTAAAGAGTTGAAGAAGTTTATTCTTCCTAAGACTGCATCGCTTGAGGAGAAGCTGAAAGTCCATAAGGATGTCCTGTGTGCCAGACACCCTCCTGTCTTCTATGAATGGTTTCTCCGAACCTTCCCTGACCCCACCACATGGTACGACCCAGTACACACACACGTTTACACAATACATTACTGGTGATTGACCGTGTGTGTTTCTGTCTCTGGTCGGTGTGTGTGTGTAGGTACAGCAGCAGGTCAGCCTACTGTCGCTCCACAGCGGTGATGTCCGTGGTGGGCTACATCCTGGGTCTTGGAGACCGCCATGGAGAGAACATCCTGTTTGACTCATTCACCGGGGAGTGTGTTCACGTAGACTTCAACTGCCTCTTCAACAAGGTGTGTGTTGCTTGGACTTGCTTGCACCTCAACAAGTTCATGAGGCCAAATTCAATACATGCCTCTCGATCCCACCCCTTCTCTCCCTCCTTTCTCTCTCCTCCCTCTCTTTCTCTCTCCCTACCCCCCTCACTCTCTCAGGGTGAGACGTTTGATGTTCCGGAAGTGGTTCCGTTCAGACTGACCCAGAACATGGTCCATGCTATGGGCCCCATGGGGACAGAGGGGCTGTTCAGAACCGCCTGTGAAGTCACGCTACGCCTGATGAGAGACCAGAGAGAACCACTCATGAGGTGCACACACACACATATAAACACAAACACACACACACACACACATATAAACACAAACACACACACACACACATATAAACACAAACACACACACACACATAAACACAAACACACACACACACACACATAAACACAAACACACACACACACACATATAAACACACACACACACACACACACACATATAAACACACACACACACACACACACACATATAAACACAAACACACACACACACACATATAAACACAAACACACACACACACACACATATAAACACAAACACACACACACACACACATAAAAACACAAACACACACACACACACACATATAAACACAAACACACACACACACACACATAAACACAAACACACACACACACACACAAACACAAACACACACACACATAAACACAAACACACACACACACAAACACACACACACACAAACACACACACATAAACACAAACACACACATAAACACAAACACAAACACACATATAAACACAAACACACACACACACATATAAACACAAACACACACACACACATAAACACAAACACACACACACACATATAAACACAAACACACACACACACATATAAACACAAACACACACACACACATATAAACACAAACACACATATAAACACAAACGCACATATAAACACAAACGCACATATAAACACAAACGCACACACACATATAAACACAAACACACATATAAACACAGAGGCTACTCAGATCAACATGTGCCAAACTAGCCTCAGCAGGTGAGTGGGACTTCAAAGGACCAATGGTAGGGTGTATATTAGTGTGTGTGTGTATAGTCAGTGTGTGTGTGTGTGTTTTTGTTTCAGTGTACTGAAGACGTTCCTCCATGACCCTCTGGTAGAGTGGAGTAAACCTAAAGGACCGTCCAAGACACAGGCCAGTGAGACTGGAGAGATAGTCAACGAGAAGGTACACACACACTCTATCCCTCTCTCTCGCTCTCTATAAAGACATGTTCATATAAAACACACTCTAAATAAATGTGAAAGGATGAACTAACTCGTCCTTTCTCCCCTCCCAGGCCAAGACCCATGTGTGTGAGATTGATCAGCGTTTGCAGGGCGTGATAAAGAGTCATAACAAAGTGTTGGGTCTGCCTCTGTCTATAGAGGGACATGTCCACTACCTCATACAGGAGGCTACTGACGACAAACTACTGTGTCAGATGTACCTGGGCTGGGGACCTTACCTGTGATACACACGGCTTCTCTGAGAAACTGTTTACAAATTCAATATTTTTCTTGTTCTGTTCATGTTTTTGTAAATCTGGAGTAATTATGTTTTTTCATGGGGCAGTTGCATATTTTCCCATAATAAAAAATCGAATGTGTGTGTGGTCTAATTGTTCAGATTACTGAGGGTTACTGAGATTACTGAGGGGCCAGTCAGTCTGTCTGGTGATGGTTGAAACAGGAACAGAGATATACATGAAGCATTGACTCACACATGACAGAGGGAGTTTGAAATTTGGCGGGATACCTAATCTTCGCGTCATAGCGCGACAAAATGTCCTTTGCAGCAGCCGCCGCGAATAGAGAAACGAGCTGCTGGAGATGTAAACAGATTCCGCTGTCATCCATTCAAACAACGCGAGATGATATGGTGGATATTCTTAGCTCTGTGGGAAATGTTATGAGAGGATACATCACCGCTAGTCATACTCTGTCTTTCTAGAATGGTCGTTGTTTACGGTCTCAGTTTTTCACATGCCAGTAATCCGGTTAGAAGAGATGTATTGTTATAGCTGTCCACGGCTGCTAGACAGCTAGCCTAGCTCGTTGCGCCGTAGGAGAGCGGCCGACCTTGACCAGATGGATATCACGAGACTCGCTGTGGATGCGGGCGCGTTTATCAACCGAGCAGTTCAGGTGAGGGAGATATTGAATTTAACTTCAGTAATCTCCAAGGGTCGATATATATGTCAATCTGATTCAGTTACATAGTAGCGGAGACGACAGTTGTGTATTTGGGGCGGCAGGTAGCCTAGTGGTTAGAGCGAGCTGACAAATCTGTCGTTCTGCCTATGAACAAGGCAGTTAACCCACTGTTAATAAGAATTTGTAATTAACTGACTTGCCTAGTAAAATAAATAAAACATATGCCTAACACATATAGCTAGTTGTCACAAGATTAAAAAAATAACAAATAAATTGTGCTCAAGTGAACAAAGCCGCTGGTCAGCAATCGGAGATTCAGCACCATTCATATGGACAACGTCACGTGACAGTGGACAGCGACGGTCTCCGGCGGGGCCATTCCTCAAATGTGATCCTTTGAAACTGCATCTCCAACTCACACATAGATGTTCTATCTCCCCAGTATACAGAGGAAGCTCTGGGGCAGGCTGAGAAGACAGAGTTGGACAGCCGGTTGGAGAGTCTCCTGGACAGAGCAGAGTCCACTAAGACCTGGACTGACAAAATCATCTCACAGACTGAGACTTTACTGCAGCCTAACCCTGGTTAGTTTTGTGTGTGTGTGTGTGTGTAAGCTAAGGGATTTTAACCTCTAGCCCCTCATCTCTGAACCCTTTTAGGAGCTCGTTTAGAGGACTTGTTGTATAAGGGTCTGGATTGGAGCGCCCCTGAGAGGCCAACCCCCCACGAGCTGCTGAGTGAAAACATGATGGACGCTGCTCTGGAACTGGGGAGACACACACCCTACGGTACACACACACACACACACACACACACCCTACGGTACACACACACCCTACAGTACACACACACACACACACACACCCTATGGTACACACACACGCACATCCTACGATACACACAGACACACCCTACGATATACACACTCTATGGTACAAACACACACACTATGGTACACCCACACACTATGGTTAGAGACTGGACATGTGTATATATATGTGTGTGTGTGTGTAGGTAGTACTCTGATTAAGTGTGGGGAGTTGGAGAGGCAGATCGGGGTGGCGAACAAGAAGCTCATCCAGAGTACAGACATCAACTTCCTGTCTCCTCTACGAAGGTTTACTGACCAGGAATACACAGTTATACAGGTACACACACCACAACACACACACACACCACAACACACACACAAACCACAACACACACACACACCACAACACACACACCACAACACACACACACACACACTATTATAACACAAATACACTCTGACAACGGTGTGTGTGTGTGCTTGTGTGTGTAGAATGAGCGCAGGCAGCTGGTGAATAAGCGGTTAGATCTGGACATTGCAAAGGCCAGACTGAGAAAGGCACAGGAAGCAGACAGCGAGGCCCGGGTGAGAACACACATACTACTGACATCATACTGCTGACCTCATACTGCTGACCTCATACTGCTGACCACATACTGCTGACCTCATACTGCTGACCTCATACTGCTGACCTCATACTACTGACCTCATACTGCTGACCTCATACTACTGACCTCATACTGCTGATCTCATACTGCTGACCTCATACTGCTGACCTCATACTGTCCACCACATACTGCTGACCTCATACTGCTGACCTCATACTGCTGACCTCATACTGTCCACCACATACTACTGACCTCATACTGCTGACCTCATACTGCTGACCTCATACTGCTGACCTCATACTGTCCACCACATACTGCTGACCTCATACTGCTGACCTCACACTGCTGACCTCACACTGCTGACCTCATACTGCTGACCTCATACTGCTGACCTCATACTGCTGACCTCATACTGCTGACCTCATACTGCTGACCTCATACTGCTGACCTCATACTGTCCACCACATACTGCTGACCTCATACTGCTGACCACATACTGCTGACCTCATACTGCTGATCTCATACTGCTGACCTCATACTGCTGACCTCATACTGCTGACCTCATACTGTCCACCACATACTGCTGATCTTATACTGCTGACCTCATACTGCTGACCTCATACTGCTGA
The DNA here is from genome assembly GCF_029448725.1 of Salvelinus fontinalis. Lineage (NCBI taxonomy): Eukaryota > Metazoa > Chordata > Actinopteri > Salmoniformes > Salmonidae > Salvelinus > Salvelinus fontinalis. The sequence continues at coordinate 55,399,511 of NC_074671.1, forward strand.
CCACATACTGCCCACCACATACTGTCCACCACATACTACTGACCTCATACTGTCCACCACATACTGCTGACCTCATACTGCTGACCACATACTGCTGACCTCATACTGCTGACTACATACTGCTGACCTCATACTGTCCACCACATACTGCTGACCTCATACTGCTGACCACATACTGCTGATCTCATACTGCTGACCTCATACTGCCGACCACATACTGCTGACCTCATACTGCTGACCTCATACTGCTGACCACATACTGCTGACCTCATACTGCTGACCTCATACTGCTGACCTCATACTGCTGATCTCATACTGCTGACCACATACTGTCCACCACATACTGCTGACCTCATACTGCTGACCTCATACTGCTGACCTCATACTGCTGACTTCATACAGCTGACCTCACACTGCTGACCTCACACTGCTGACCTCACACTGCTGACTTCATACTGCTGACTTCATACAGCTGACTTCATACAACTGACCTCACACTGCTGACTTCATACTGCTGACCACATACTGCTGATCTCATACTGCTGACCACATACTGCTGATCTCATACTGCCCACCACATACTGCTGACCTCATACTGTCCACCACATACTGCTGACCTCATACTGCTGATCTCATACTGCTGACTACATACTGCTGATCTCATACTGCCCACCACATACAGCTGACCTCATACTGCTGACCACATACCGCTGACCTCATACTGCTGACCACATACTGCTGACCACATACTGCTGACCTCATACTGCTGACCACATACTGCTGATCTCATACTGCTGACCACATACTGCTGACCTCATACTGTCCACCACACACTGCTGACCTCATACTGCTGACCACATACTGCTGACCACATACTGCTGACCTCATACTGCTGACCACATACTGCTGATCTCATACTGCTGACCTCATACTGCTGATCTCATACTGCTGACCTCATACTGTCCACCACATACTGCTGACCTCATACTGTCCACCACATACTGCTGACCACATACTGCTGACCTCATACTGCTGACCACATACTGCTGATCTCATACTGCTGACCTCATACTGCCCACCACATACTGCTGACCTCATACTGTCCACCACATACTGCTGATCTCATACTGCTGACTACATACTGCTGATCTCATACTGCCCACCACATACTGCTGACCTCATACTGTCCACCACATACTGCTGACTTCATACAGCTGACCTCACACAGCTGACCTCACACTGCTGACTTCATACTGCTGACCACATACTGCCCACCACATACTGCTGACCTCATACTGCTGACCTCATACTGCTGACCACATACTGCTGACCTCATACTGCTGATCTCATACTGCTGACCTCATACTGCCCACCACATACTGCTGACCTCATACTGCTGACCTCATACTGCCGACCTCATACTGCCCACCACATACTGCTGACCTCATACTGCCCACCACATACTGCTGATCTCATACAGCTGACTTCATACTGCTGACTTCATACAGCTGACCTCACACTGCTGACCTCACACTGCTGACTTCATACAGCTGACTTCATACAGCTGACCTCACACTGCTGACCTCATACTGCTGACCACATACTGCTGACCTCATACTGCTGATCTCATACTGCTGACCTCATACTGCCCACCACATACTGCTGACCTCATACTGCTGACCTCATACTGCCGACCTCATACTGCCCACCACATACTGCTGACCTCATACTGCCCACCACATACTGCTGATCTCATACTGTTGACTTCATACAGCTGACCTCACACTGCTGACCTCACACTGCTGACTTCATACAGCTGACTTCATACAGCTGACCTCACACTGCTGACTTCATACTGCTGACTACATACTGCTGATCTCATACTGCTGACCTCATACTGCCCACCACATACTGCAGACCACATACTGCTGACCTCATACTGCTGACCTCATACTGCTGACCTCATACTGCTGACCACATACTGCTGACCACATGGGCCCCATGTGGCTCAGTTGGTAGAGCATGGCGCTTGCAACGCCAGGGTTGTGGGTTCGATTCCCACGGGGGGCCAGTACAAAAAAAAAGTATGAATGTATGTACTTGTAAGTCGCTCTGGATAAGAGCGTCTGCTAAATGACTTAAATGTAATACTGCCCACCACATACTGCTGACCTCATACTGCTGACCACATACTGCTGACCACATACTGCTGATCTCATACTGCTGTCCACATACTGCCCACCACATACTGCTGACCACATACTGCCCACCACATACTGCTGACCTCATACTGCTGACCACATACTGCTGACCTCATACTGCTGACCTCATACTGCTGATCTCATACTGCTGATCACATACTGCCCACCACATACTGCTGATCTCATACTGCTGACCACATACTGCTGACCTCATACTGCCCACCACAAACTGCTGATCTCATACTGCTGACTTCATACAGCTGACCTCATACTGCTGACTTCATACAGCTGACCTCACACTGCTGACTTCATACTGCTGACTTCATACTGCTGACTTCGTACTGCTGACTTCATACAGCTGACCTCACACTGCTGACCTCACACTGCTGACCTCACACTGCTGACCTCATACTGCTGACCTCATACTGCCCACCACATACTGCTGACCTCATACTGCTGACCTCACACTGCTGACCTCACACTGCTGACCTCATACTGCTGACCACATACTGCTGACCACATACTGCTGACCTCATACTGCTGATCTCATACTGCTGACCTCATACTGTCCACCACATACTGCTGATCTCATACTGCTGACCACATACTGCTGACCTCATACTGCTGACCTCATACTGCTGACCTCATACTGCTGATCTCATACTGCTGACCACATACTGCTGACCTCATACTGCTGATCTCATACTGCTGACCACATACTGCTGACCTCATACTGCTGACCTCATACTGCTGACCTCATACTGCTGATCTCATACTGCTGACCACATACTGCTGATCTCATACTGCTGACCTCATACTGCTGACCTCATACTGCTGACCACATACTGCTGACCACATACTGCTGACCTCATACTGCTGACCTCATACTGCTGATCTCATACTGCTGACCTCATACTGCTGACCTCATACTGCTGACCTCATACTGCTGACTACATACTGCTGACCTCATACTGCTGACCTCATACTGCACACCACATACTGCTGACCTCATACTGCTGACCTCATATTGTCCACCACATACTGCTGATCTCATACTGCTGATCTCATACTGCTGACCACATACTGCTGACCTCATACTGCTGACCTCATACTGCTGACCTCATACTGCTGACCACATACTGCTGACCTCATACTGCTGACCTCATACTGCTGACCTCATACTGCTGATCTCATACTGCTGATCTCATACAGCTGACCTCATACTGCTGACTTCACTCTGCTGACCTCACACTGCTGACTTCATACTGCTGACCTCACACTGCTGACTTCATACTGCTGACTTCATACTGCTGACCTCACACTGCTGACTTCATACTGCTGACTTCACACTGCTGACTTCATACTGCTGACTTCACACTGCAGACCTCATACTGCTGACTTCATACTGCTGACTTCATACTGCTGACCTCACATCGCTGACGTCTTACAGCTGACCTAATACAGCTGACCTCATGAATTGACCCTTCGCTAACCAGCTGAGCTAGCAAACAATGTAACAAATTATAATTTTTGAATCTCAAAATGCTCTGCATTTCAGGAATCACAGTAGCAAGTACACCTGGTGCGCTGTTAAATTATTTTACCATTACTTATTTATTTTTTTAAAGAAAACTCTCAGTTTTTGCCATAGCCCTCACTGGCTTTCATACGATTTAAACGTGAGCTTGTTCTATGTGTCAGGCTGGATGACAGTTGCTATCCATTGGACCTACTCGGACTTCAAATCAAATCAAATCAAATTTATTAGTCACATACACATGGTTAGTAGATGTTAATGCGAGTGTAGCGAAATGCTTGTGCTTCTAGTTCCGACAATGCAGTAATAACAACAAGTAATCTAACCTAACAATTCCGCAACTACTACCTTATACACGCAAGTGTAAAGGGATAAAGAATATGTACATAAAGATATATGAATGAGTGATGGTACAGACGGCATAGGCAAGATGCAGTAGATGGTATAGAGTACGGTATATACCTATGAGATGAGTACTGTAGGGTATGTAAACATAAAGTAGCATAGTTTAAAGTGGCTAGTGGTACATGTATTACATAAAGATGGCAAGATGCAGTAGATGACTTAAGGAAGGGTCAGTGGTTGCTTGAACGATTTATGCGTAGTTGGGTCAGGAGAGGAGGAGTGCCTTATGTTTCCAAGAGTGTCAACCGTGCACAGCATCAAAAGTCAATTCTCATCGCTCTCTCCTCTATCTCTCTCGTACGTTCTCTCTCATTCTCTCTCTCTCCCTCTGTTTTCTCGCTCTCTTTCTTTCTCTCTCTCTCATTCTCTCTCTCTCACTCTCTGTGTCTCTCTGTCTCTTTTTTTCTTTCTCTCTCAATCTCTCTCTCTCCCTCTGTTTTCTCTCTCTCTCTCTCCCTTTCTCTCTCTCAGGGTCTAAATGCTAACCCATTAGGAGAGGAGTATGTAGCTCATGTCTCCTACATGTTCAGCTTCCTACGAGTCAGATGGCTGAAGGTCAGTCCTCACATATACACATGCACACTCCCACACACTTGTTTTAACATCAGCTAGCAGAACACAGTAAGACTGGACGATATGATGAAAATGGACCAGCAGTTTTCTCATTGGTTGGTCCTGTTCCTGTATATCTTCTCATTGGTTGGTCCTGTTCCTGTATGTCTTCTCATTGGTTGATCCTATGTATCTCTATCCAATGCTGTCAGATGTGGGCCCAGGAAGTCTCTCAGGCTGAGATGGAGCTGAGGATCTCTCAGTGTGTGTTTGACCGACAGTCAGAGATCACCAGACTACTGCTGGAGGGAATCAACACTACACATGTATGTACCAACACGCACACACACACACACACACACACACACACACACACACACACACACACACACACACACACACACACACACACACACACACACACACACACACACAGACTGGCATTAACACAGACACCTGCTCACTCTCTCGTTCTACCCTGTCTCTTGCAGGCTGCCCATTTGAGAAGTCTGTATGACTTTGTAGAAGCCCAGGGTAGCTACTACGCTCAGTGTTACCAGCTCACACAGGACCTACACACCCAACTGGCCAGGTGTGTGTGTGGTGTGTGGTGTGTGTGTGTGTGTGTGTTTGTTTGTTTGTTTGTTAACTGCTTTTTGTTTTCTCTCATTGTAGCGCTCCCCCTCTGATCTGCTACAATAACAACTGGCACTTAGAAACTAACCAACCCTCCACAGGTAACCTGCCCTTAGCAACCATTCAGCCCCTAGCAACCTGTGACTCTTCAACAACCAACCAGGCAACTAGCCAACCCTTAGCAACCAACCAGGCAACTAGCCAACCCTTAGCAACCAACCAGGCAACTAGCCAACCCTTAGCAACCAACCAGGCAAACAGCCAACCCTTAACAACCACCCAGCCCTTAGCAACATGTGAGTCTTCAACAACCATCCAGGCAACTAGCCAACCCGTAGCAGCCAACAAGGCAACTAGCCAACCCCTATCAAGCAACCAGGCAAACAGCCAACCCTTAGCAACCAACCAGGCAGCCAACGAGTCCTCAAAAACCAACAAGTCCTCGACAACCAATAAGTCCTTGACAAACAACCAGACAAGCAGCCAACTCTTAGCAACCACTGGATCCTCTACAACCAACCAGGTAACCAACTAGTTTAGATTAGTTTATTAGACAAAAATCACATATCAAGGTCAGATTTATTTCCATTTTGGTCTGCTAGGCCTCGACAATCATCCAGTCAAACAGCCAACCCCTAGGAACCAACCAGGCAACCAGCCAACCCCTAGAAATCAACCAGGCAACCAGCCAACCTCTACAAACCAACCAGGCAACCAGCCAATCCCTACAAACCATCCAGGCAACCAATGAGTCCCCAACAACCAATGTGTCCTCATCAACCAACCAGGCAACAAACCAACCCCTAGCAACTAACCAGCCCTTGACCACCAACCAGGCAACCAAACAATCCCTAGCAACCAACCAGGCACCCAGTCAATCCTTAGCAACCATTGAGTCCTCACCAATCAACAAGTCCCCGACAAACGACCAAGCAACCAGCCAACCCTTGACAATCAACCAGGCAACCAGCCAACCATTAGCAACCGATGAGTCCTCAACCACCAACCAGGTAACTAACCAACCCTTACAAACCAACCAGGCCAGCAATGACTTCCCAATAATCAACGAGTCCTCAACAATCAACCAGGCAACCAGCCAACCCTTAACGACTTACCAGCCCTCGACAACTAACCAGGCAACCAGCCAATCCTTAGCAACTAACCAGGTCCCCAGCCAACCCTTTACAACCAGCTGGGAATCTTTCAAACCCTTAGCAACCAATGACTCATCAACAACCAACGAGTTCTCAACCACCAACCAGACAACTAGCCAACCCTTAGCCACCAACAAGGCAACCAACCAGACAACCAATGTGTTCTCAACAACTAATGAGTCCTCGACCACCAACCAGGTAACTAACCAGCCCTCGACAACCAATCAGGTAACCAACCAATCTCTAGCAACCTACCGGACAAACAGCCAACCCTTAGCAACCAAAGAGTCGTCAACAAACAACGAGAACTTGACAAACAACCAAGCAACCAGCCAACCCCTGACATCCAACCAGGCAACCAGCCAACCCCTACAAATCAACCAGGCAACCAATGAGTCCCCAACAACCAATGTGTCCTCATCAACCAACCAGGCAACAAACCAACCCTTAGCAACTAACCAGCATATGACAACCGACCAGGCAACCAGTCAATCCCTAGCAACTGACCAGGCACCCAGTCAATCCTTAGCAACCATTGAGTCCTCACCAATCAACAAGTCCACGACAAACAACCAAGCAACCAGCCAACCCTTGACAACCAACCAGGCAACCAACCAACCGTTAGCAACCGATGAGTACTCAACCATCAACCAGGTAACTAATCAGGCCAGCAATGACTTCCCAATAATCAACGAGTCCTCAACAACCAACCAGGCCACCAGCCAACCCTTAACGACTTACCAGCCCTCGACAACTAACCAGGCAACCAGCCAATCCTTAGCAACTAACCAGGTCCCCAGCCAACCCTTTACAACCAGCTGGGAATCTTTCAAACCCTTAGCAACCAATGACTCATCAACAACCAACGCGTTCTCAACCACCAACCAGACAACTAGCCAACCCTTAGCCACCAACAAGGCAACCAATGTGTTCTCAACAACTAATGAGTCCTCGACCACCAACCAGGTAACTAACCAGCCCTCGACAACCAATCACGTAACCAACCAATCTCTAGCAACCTACCGGACAAACAGCCAACCCTTAGCAAACAATGAGTCGTCAACAAACAACGAGAACTTGACCAACAACCAAGCAACCAGCCAACCCTTGACATCCAACCAGGCAACCAGCCAACCCCTACAAATCAACCAGGCAACCAATGAGTCCCCAACAACCAATGTGTCCTCATCAACCAACCAGGCAACAAACCAACCCTTAGCAACTAACCAGCATATGACAACCGACCAGGCAACCAGTCAATCCCTAGCAACCAACCAGGCACCCAGCCAATCCTTAGCAACCACTGAGTCCTCACGAATCAACAAGTCCCCGACAAACAACCAAGCAACCAGCCAACCCTTGACAATCAACCAGGCAAATAGCCAACCGTTAGCTACCAATGTGTCCTCAACCACCAACCAGGTAACTAACTAACCCTTACAAACCAACCAGGCCAGCAATGACTTCCCAATAACCAACAAGTCCTCCGCAACCAGCCAACCCTTAGCGACTCACCAGCCCTCGACAACTAACCAGGCAACCAGCCAATCCTTAGCAACTAACCAGGTCCCCAGCCAACCCTTTACAACCAGCTGGGAATCTTTCAAACCCTTAGCAACCAATGACTCATCAACAAGCAACGAGTTCTCAACAACTAGCCAACCCTTAGCCCCCAACCAGACAACTAATGTGTTCTCAACAACTAATGAGTCCTCGACCACCAACCAGGTAACTAACCAGCCCTCGACAACCAATCAGGTAATCAACCAATCTCTAGCAACCTACCGGACAAACAGCCAGCCTTTAGCAACCAATGAGTCGTCAACGAACAATGAGAACTCAACAAACAACCAAGCAACCAGCCAACCCTTGACAACCAACCAGGAACTCATCGAACCCTTAGCAACCAACAAGTCATCAACCACAAACCCGGTAACCAACCAACCCTTACAAACCAACCAGGCAACAGACATCCCTTGATAAGCCACCAGGAAACCATCAAACCCTTAGCAGCCAATGATTGCTCAACAATCAACGAGTCCTCGACAACCAACGAGAACTCGACAAACAACCAACTCTCAACAACAAACCAGCCCTTAGAAACCAGCCAGTCAACCGGTCAGCCTGCTGGTGGTCCTGTAGCTGACTGAACAGTCTGACTGTGGAACTGTTTGTATGAATAGCGTGCGTTTATACTGTGGGTTTGAGTTGTGAACATCTCCTCTCTGCCAAAACATCAGCTACCATGGCTAGTTCCTAAATGAAGGCTCTGACCTAAAGCACGAAGGAAAATAGGGTGTCACTTCAGATTGGTCCAATGTCGTAGTGGTGAAGGGCAACACAGCTATAGGGGCCGTCTATGAACTGTAGCAGGCTTGTATTGACCATTCACCAGTGTTGTTGTTGGACCCAGCAGGACACAAGCGTACGGGCTAATCCAGGAAGAGTAAGAGGACGTGCTACTATGAAGTCATCAGTGGGAGGAATGTCTTAGATGTTATCTACTGTCCTGTCATAACCTGTATGTGTCTATCAAAGCATCCATGTACTCTTTAAGGGAGTTACGTATACAGGCCTGAATGTATGTATATGGTGGTGATCTATAGTATGTGCAGGTTATCTGGATGTATATGTATGTAGGTTACTGTATATGGTGGTGTAGATCTATATGGTTGTTATAGACTGTGTCTATTTGGAGACTTAGAAATGGAGGAACACTGACACCTGTGTTTACATGATGTCTTGTGTCGTCTGAAAACAGTTTGTGTGATCGAGAGGTGACATTTTGTTGCAAATGTAACACGTGTGTGTGTGTGTGTGACCCTTCACCTCTATAGGGTGAGGTCATTTTCCATATGGCAACATGTCGTGCTTATTCCATAGTATTAAACATATACACACACACTTACAGCCTTGAATATAGGCCCACCAGGCTAAACCGTGTAAATGTTTCTGTCTACAGATGTTTTCAATTGACCCTGCCTGACAGGACAGCTATACACTCACTCTCACACTCACACACACACACACGACAGCCCCGCCTCAATCTGCTGGTGCTGATGTCTACATGGTTACTCTGGGTTACTGGGACACACACAACACACACACATTAACTATTGAGGTTAACTTGGCAGGGTTGTTTCAGTGACATTATAATGTTGTTTAATTATTAACTCTGATCATATTAGATCGTCTGGCATTATTTATAATCATATTAAACAGATAATGAGGCTCTGGTGCAGTGTGATGTTTATCAGAGCTCTGAATCTATGGCTGCGGTGTTCCCGGTCTGGACCCTGTTCAGACTATGATGTGTGTGTGTTTGTCTGTGCGCACACCCGCCCTCTCTGAGCTGAGAGTCTGTATCAGAGCCAAATGAGAAGTCGGACTCTTAAATCCGTCCATGGCTGTCGGTATTCCTGGTTTTCATAATAACTGCTTCCTGTGACTATGGAAGGCTTCACCTGTCCGTCAGCACGGAGGTCCGACTCCGACCCGTCAGAGAGACGCCTCCTGGTGAGATGTTTTACGGACATCCTGTGTGGCTGAGGAAATATGAACTCCAGATCTGCCCACACAAACACTCACACACACGGACAAAGCTTTACTTAGTACGCTGTTTGGGGATATAACATTTTATAATAAGTTAACTTTCAAAAAATTCTAAATAGCATGTTGTACAGTTAGTCAATTGTAAATACTTTTATTAAGCTATATGTAGGTGAGAATTGTGGTTCGGTTTAGGAGATATTTTACTAAACAACAGTTGCATACTTCTCACGGTCTTCTACACCATGAGCCGACCTGTGGCGAGGTGAACCTTGTCTGGAAGTTCTTGGTCATAGTTTCTCTATCTCCATTGAGTGACCTGTCTTTTGTACACGTACTGCTTAGGAAGGGTGACACAGTCAGGTATGTACACACACACAACACACACATGCTTATTGGACCGTGCAGGAAGAGCAACAGCATGATGTCACCAAAACATTCCCATCTAAAATAGTAGTGAGTGCATATATTTAATACTCTATATGCGTACTGCATTAGTATCGAACAGCCCCCGTGATATGCAACTTTTCAGGGAAGTTAGAAACTAATATACACAGGCAGTTAGAAAAGCCAAGGCCAGCTTTTTCAAGCAGAAATGTGCTTCCTGCAACACAAACGCAAAAAAGTTCTGGGACACTGTAAAGTCCATGGAGAATAAGAGCCCCTCCCAGCTGCCCACTGCACTGAGGATAGGAAACTCTGTCACCACCGATGAATCCACTATAATTGAGAATTTCAATAAGCATTTTTCTACAGCTGGCCATGCTTTCCACCTGGTTACCCCTACCCCGGTCAACAGCACTGCACCCCCCACAGCAACTCGCCCAAGCCTTCCCCATTTCTCCTTCTCCCAAATCCAGTCAGCTGATGTTCTGAAAGAGCTGCAAAATCTGGACCCCTACAAATCAGCCGAGCTAGACAATCTTTCTTTCTGAAATTATCTGTCGAAATTGTTGCAACCCCTATTACTAGCCTGTTCAAGATCTCTTTCGTGTCGTCTGAGATTCCCAAAGATTGGAAAGCAGCCGCGGTCATCCCCCTCTTCAACTCTAGACCCAAACTGCTACAGACCTATATCTATCCTACCCTGCCTTTCTAAGGTCTTCGAAAGCCAAGTCAACAAACAGATTACCGACCATTTCGAATCCCACCGCACTTTCTCCGCTATACAATCTGGTTTCAGAGCTGGTCATGGGTGCACCTCAGCCACGCTCAAGGTCCTAAACGATATCTTAACCGCCATCGATAAGAAACAATACTGTGCAGCCGTATTCATTGACCTGGCCAAGGCTTTCAACTCTGTCAATCACCACATCCTCATCGGCAGACTCAATAGCCTTGGTTTCTCAAATGATTGCCTCGCCTGGTTCACCAACTACTTCTCTGATAGAGTTCAGTGTGTCAAATCGGAGGGCCTGTTGTCCGAGCCTCTGGCAGTCTCAATGGGGGTGCCACAGGAATCAATTCTTGGGCCGACTCTCTTCTCTGTATACATCAATGATGTCGCTCTTGCTGCTGGTGAGTCTCTGATCCACCTCTACGCAGACGACACCATTCTGTATACTTCTGGCCCTTCTTTGGACACTGTGTTAACAACCCTCCAGACGAGCTTTAATGCCATACAACTCTCCTCCCGCGGCCTCCAACTGTTCTTAAATAAAAGTAAAACTAAATGCATGCTCTTCAACCGATCGCTGCCTGCACCTGCCCGCCCGTCCAGCATCACTACTCTGGACGGTTCTGACTTAGAGTATGTGGACAACTACAAATACCTAGCTGTCTGGTTAGACTGTAAACTCTCCTTCCAGACTCATATCAAACATCTCCAATCCAAAGTTAAATCTAGAATTGGCTTCCTATTTCGCAACAAAGCATCCTTCACTCATGCTGCCAAACATACCCTTGTAAAACTGACCATCCTACCGAACCTCGACTTCGGCGATGTCATTTACAAAATAGCCTCCAACACTCTACTCAGCAAATTGGATGCAGTCTATTACAGTGCCATCTGTTTTGTCACCAAAGCCCCTTTATCTTGGCCAGGTCGCAATTGTAAATGAGAACTTGTTCTCAACTTGCCTACCTGGTTAAATAAAGGTGAAATGAAATAAAATAAATTGTACTGGTACCCCTTGGGAATTGAACCGACAACCCTGGTGTTGCAAGTGCCATGCGCTACCTGCTGAGCCATATTTATTGATTTCTACAAAATCAATAAAACAGTGCAGCCCAAAAATGAAACGTATCTGTTGTTCTTGTTTTAACCTTGACTTTTTCATGGCGTGTCCTTGTACACGTACTGCTTAACTGATGTGTGTGTATATAAGGAGGGGGTCTGAGCCTCATAAAGTGCATCATATCTGAAGAGGTATTGTATCAGAATGAGGGGTGCTGTAGCTCTGCTTGTGTTGCCGTTCTGTCTGTCTGGAACATGGACTCAGGAGGAGAGTGGAGGCTGTTCTGTCTGTCTGGGGCATGGACTCAGGAGGAGAGTGGAGGGGTCAGAGAGAGTGACATCACTCAACAGGGACACAGTGCAGGGAGAGAGAGCCGAGGGATCGAAGCTACAGATACGACCAATGAACAGACCACCACCCCTGACATCTGGGATGAGATGAAGGAGCTGAGAGACAGGTGGAGGAGCTGACGACAGAGAGATTTGTTTTAAAACTACTATGGAGCTGAAGAGAGGTTTCAAGTAAAACAACAGTCATTCAGGATCCAGAATCAGTCATTGAAAGAGGAGTTATGTCTCACATGATTGTTGACATCTAAGGCCTGTCTCTGTTGTTGTTCTGATATACACTACATATAAAAAAAAGTATGTGGACACCCTTTCAAATGAGTGGATTCTGCTATTTCAGCCACACCAGTTGCTGACAAGTGTATAAAATTGAGCACACAGCCATGCAATCTCCATAGACAAACATTGGCAGTAGAATGGCCTTACTGAAGAGCTCAGTGACTTTCAACGTGGCACCGTCATGGGATGCCACCTTTCCAACAAGTCAGTTCGTCAAATTTCTGCGCTGCTAGAGCTGCCCCGGTCAACTGTAAGTGCTGTTATTGTGAAGTGGAAACGTCTAGGAGCAACAACGGCTCAGCCGCAAAGTGGTAGGCCACACAAGCTCACAGAACGGGACCACCAAGTGCTGAAGCGCTTAGCAAAGTACAAATCGTCTGTCCTCGGTTGCAACACTCACTATTGAGTTCCAAACTGCCTCTGGAAGCAACGTCAGCACAATAACTGTTGGTCGGGAGCTTTATGAAATGGGTTTCCATGGCCAAGCAGCCGCACACAAGCCTAAGACCACCATGCGCAATGCCAAGCATTGGTGGAAAAAAACTTAGTTCCAGGGAAGGAAAATCTTAACACTACAGCATACAATGACACTCTAGACGATTCTGTGCATTCAACTTTGTGGCAACAGTTTGGGGAAGGCCCTAAACTGTTTCAGCATGACAATGCCCCCGTGCACAAAGCGAGGTCCATACAGAAATGATTTGTCGAGATTGGTGTGGAATAACTTGACTGGCCTGCCCAGAGGCCGGACCTCAACCACATTGAACACCTTTGGGATGAATTGGAACGCCGACTGTGAGCCAGGCCTAATCGCCCAACATCAGTGCCCAACCTCACTAATGATCGTGGCTGAATGGAAGCAAGTCCCCGCATCAATGTTCCAACATCTAGTGGAAAGCCTTCCCAGAAGAGTGGAGGCTGTTATAGCAGCAAAGGGGGGGGGGGGGGGGCAACTCCATATTAATGCCCATGATTTTGGACTGAGATATTCGACGAGCAGGTGTCCACATACCTTTGGTCATGTAGTGTACATCATCTAAAGGACAGAACAAAGTGAATGCTCTCTAACTGGGACAGTGTTTCCTCTCCTGTGTTCACAGACAGACCAAAGGTAGCTTTCTCTGCTGGTTTGACTGATTCAGGATCTGTAGGCCCATTCAATACAGAAACCACACTGGTATACTCCAGGGTCATCACCAACATCAGCAAGGCCTACAGCCCGATTACAGGTAACTTTCACCGAGTGACAGCCGGGAGATACCTGTTTCTGTCCTTCCGCGTGCCCGAGTTGAAGTGGAGTAAAGTAAAGAGTTGACCCTTCTCTTCTTGTCCTCTGCTGCAGGTGCCTTCACAGCACCAGTGAGAGGAGTCTACTACATTCGAGTCACTGCTTCTCATACTGGGAGTTTGGAGTACATGGGTATATCCATGTCCAAGAATGGGCAGAGTATCATGTATAGTTAGGGATATAATGCTGGAGGTCATGAGACACTGTCTAATGGACTCAGTATAGCGCTAGAGGAGGGAGATGTGGTGTACATGCGTCTCCCTTTAGGGAACAGGCTCGTTGATAGCAGAGAAAATCGCAACACCTTCAGTGGCTTCCTGCTCTTCACTGTGTGAGAACATCATGGATGCTTGTAAGGGTCTAATGTGAGTCAAAATGGCTCCTCTTACTTCTAGCAATAAAAACGTCTTGAAAACAAGTAGAATCGTGCATCTTTTGTAAAGTACTGATCCAACGACCGAAGGGTCGTGATTATGGGTCAGGTGTTTGCAGTAAAGGACAAAACATAAAAAACTATGCTAAAACATTTAAATATCTTCGTTTACGTTCTGCTATTTTGTTAAACCTACTACACACAGTCTCCAATGTGTTAATAGTATGTTGTACGGTTAGTCAATTGTAAATACTGTTAGTGAGCTGTATGTAGGAGAGAATTCTGGTTCACTTCGTTATAGATCATTTCCTAAACAACAGTTGCAGCCTTCTCACAATCTTATACAACACGGGCTGACCTGCTTGCGAGGCGAGTCTTATCAGAATGTCCCTGGCTATAGTTTCCATTTCTCCGTTGAGTGACCCGTCTCCTGTGCATGTGCTGCTTAGGCAGTAACACATAGACACACAGTCAAACACACACTATTGTTTTTGGACGGCGCAGCACTAAGGAAGAGTGTAACGGATGTGAAATGGCTAGCTAGCTAGCGGTGGTGCGCGCTAATAGCCTTTCAATCGGTGACGTCACTTGCTCTGAGACCTTGAAGTAGTGGTTCCCCTTGCTCTGCAAGGGCCGCGGCCTTTGTGGAGCGATGGGTAACGATGCTTCGTGAGTGACTGTTGTTGATGTGTGCAGAGGGTCCCTGGTTCGCGCCCGGGTCGGGGCGAGGGGACAGACTAAAGTTAAACTGTTACAAGAGCAGCAACATTCCGTCACCAAAACATTCTCATCTCGGTCTGAAAAAGCACCCTGCTTTTAAGCGCAACAACATTCCAACCCGATAGCAGCAGGTAGTTGTCAACAGCTGACGTCAGGGGATCCTTCACTAAACAACAGGTGCAGACGTCTCACAGTCTTATACAACATTGATAGAGCTGACCAGCCCCAAAACGTGATCAAATCTTCTTGTTTTAACCTTGACTTTTCAATGACGTGTCTCTTGTACACGTACTGTTTAACCGATGTGTGTGTATATAAGGAGGGGGTCTGAGCCTCATAAAGTGGATCATATATGAACAGGTATCGTTTCAGAATGAGGGGTGCTGTAGCTCTGCTGGTGTTGCTGTTCTGTCTGTCTGGGGCATGGACTCGGGAGGAGAGTGGACGGGTCGGAGAGAGTGACATCACTCAACAGGGACACAGTGCAGGGAGAGAGAGCCGAGGGACCGGAGCTACAGAGGTGACCAGCGAATGTACGACCATGCAACCTGACATCTGGGATGAGATGAAGAGGCTGAGAGACATGGTGGTGGAGCAGAGAGAGAAGCTGAGGACGATGGAGGGCAGAGTGACAGCCTGTGAGGGTGAGGTAGAGACACAGAAAAACACAGTGATGGACCTAAGAATCCAGCTGATGGTCACTAAGGCCAAAGTGGCGGAACTGGAAAAAGATAATGCAGGTAACATTGGTCTATATATACTGAACAACAATATAAATGCAACAACTTCAACAATTCTACTGAGTTACATTTCATATAAGGATATCAGTCAATTGAAATAAATTCATTAGGCCCTGATCTATGGATTTTACATGACTGGGCAGGGGCGCAGCCATGGGTGGGCCTGGCCCCCAAGTGGGTGGGCCTATGCCTTCCCAAGCCTACTGGGAAGCAAGGCCCATCCAATCAGAATGATTTTTTTCCACACAAAAGGGCTTTATTACAGACAGAAATACTCCTCAGTTTCATCAGCTGTCTGAGTGGCTGGTCTCAGATGAAGAAGAAGCCGGATGTGGAGGTCATGGGCTGGCGTTGTTACACATGGTCTGCGGTGTAACAACGCAGTTGGATGTGCTGCCAAATTCTCTAAAACAACGTTGGAGGTGGCTTATGGTAGAGAAATTAACATTCAATTCTCTGGCAACAGCTCTGGTGGACATTCCTGCAGTCAGTATCAAAACTTGATACATCTGTGGCATTGTGTTGTGACAAAACTGCACATTTTAGAGTGGCCTTTAATTGTCCCCAGCACAAGGTGCACCTGTGTAATGATCATACTGTTTAATCCGCTCCTATATATGCCACACCTGTCAGGTGGATGGATTATCTTGGGAATGGAGAAATGCTCACTAACAGGGATGTAAACAGATTTGTGCACAACATTTGAGAGAAATAAGCTTTTTGTGCATATGGAACATTTCTGGGATCTTTTATTTCAGCTTATGAAACACTTTACATGTTGCGTTTATATTTTTGTTCTGTATACATTAGTTGAATCAATATCATTACTAAGCCACAAAACATGTTTCATATTTTGCTGGTGGAATATTGGTGTGTCTTTGATCTTCTTCAGCCCTGGAGGCCAGACTGAGAGCCAGTGAGAGAGAGCTGACCACCACGAAGAATGATGTTGAGGAACTGAAGAGACAGAACACAGGTAATGAAAGATCCAGACCCGGCCGTTGAGAGAAGAACTACAGCTTACATGGCCCACATCTAACGTATCTCCCTGTTGTTGTTTCAGTCACGGAGCATTCCACTGAACCGTCACCGTGGGGACAGAACAAAGTGGACGCTCTCTAAATGGGACTGTGTGTTATCTCTCCTGTGTTCACAGACAGACCAAAAGTGTCTTTCTCTGCTGCTGGTTTGAATAATGGACCCATAGGCCCCTTCAATACTGACGCCAACCTGGTCTACACCAGAGTCATCACCAACATCGGCAAGGCCTACAGCCCAATTACAGGTAAGCTACCTGTTTCTGTCCAGGGGTGTTATTCCGTGTGCCAGAATTGAAGTGGAGTAAAGTAAAGAGTTGACCCTTCTCTTCTTGTCCTCTGCTGCAGGTGCCTTCACAGCACCAGTGAGAGGAGTCTACTACATCAGATTCACCGCTGCTCAACATGGGCGTGCATCAGATTACATGGGTATATCCATGTTAAAGAATGGGCAGGCGATCATGTCTAACTATCATTACAATAGCCACGGATACTGGGTCCATTTATCTAATGGAGTCATTCTGGAGCTGGAGGAGGGAGACGTGGTGTACATGTGTCTCCCTGCGAGCTTCCGGCTCTATGACAACACATATAATCAAAACATCTTCAGTGGCTTCCTGCTTTTCACTGTGTGAGAACATAAGAAATACTGTAATGGTCTCATGTGAAGAAGAGTTTGTATGTCAGGGCCTCGTGGAGCCACAAAGGCTCCTCTTACGATCAATAAACACATCTTGAAAAGGGGAGAAGAATCACACATCCTTTGTAAAGCACAGATCTAAAGATCTATGGGTCATCATTATGAGCCAGATTTACTAAGTGACAATACACCAGAAACAATGCTAAATCACACACTATACTGAGCTGTACACTACTGAAGTGCTCCCTCTCTCCATCCCTCAGCGTTAAAGACCAGAGACAGTGGCCCAAATCACAACGTAGAACAACTCATTTATATGTTAACAATGCCTGAGGTCACTGGGCTATTAATAGCACGGTTTTACTCACTCATTAAGTTGGGTCGTTTTATATGACTGTTGTTATTGTTTTAAGTCATTTTCTTGGCCTCTCCCTTTCTCTGGTCTATCCAACCAGGTGTGTCTCCCTCTCTCCCTCTCTCCCTCTGTTTTTCTGTCTCTGTTTTTCTCCCTGTTTCTCTCCCTCTGTTTCTCTTATTTCTCTCCCTCTCTCTCTCCCTCTGTTTCTCTCTCTATCGCTCTCCCTCTGTTTCTCTCCCTCTATCGCTCTCCCTCCCTCTATCGCTCCCCCTCTCTCTCTCTCCCTCTATCGCTCCCCCTCTCACTCCCTCTATCGCTCCGCATCTCTCTCTCCCTCTGTTTCTTCCTTCCTTTGTTTCTCTCTCCATCTGTTTCTTCCTTCCCCTCTCTCTCTCTCCACCTCTCTCCCCCTCTCTCTCTCTCTCTCTCTCTCTCTCACTCTCTCTCTCTCTCTCTCTCTCTCTCTAAGGCTTAGTAGTGTATGTTAGGATCCCCCCTGTTAGAGGACAGACATGTTCCACCCCCCCCTGTTAGAGGACAGACATGTCCCCCCCCTTGTTAGAGGACAGACATGTTCCACCCCCTTGTCAGAGGACAGACATGTTCCAAACCCCCTCCTGTTAGAGGACAGACATGTTTCACCCCTTTGTTAGAGGACAGACATGTTTCACATGTTTCACCCCTTTGTTAGAGGACAGACATGTTTCACATGTTTCACCCCTTTGTTAGAGGACAGACATGTTTCACCCCCCTGTTAGAGGACAGACATGTTCCACCCCCTTGTTAGAGGACAGACATGTTCCACCCCCCTGTTAGAGGACAGACATGTTCCACCCCCCTGTTAGAGGACAGACATGTTCCACCCCCTTGTTAGAGGACAGACATGTTCCACCCCCTTGTTAGAGGACAGACATGTTCCACCCCCCTGTTAGAGGACAGACATGTTCCACCCCCCTGTTAGAGGACAGACATGTTCCACCCCCTTGTTAGAGGACAGACATGTTCCACCCCCCTGTTAGAGGACAGACATGTTCCACCCCTTTGTTAGAGGACAGACATGTTCCACCCCCCTGTTAGAGGACAGACATTTTCCACCCCAGACAGACATGTTCCACCCCCTTGTTAGAGGACAGACATGTTCCACCCCCCTGTTAGAGGACAGACATGTTCCACCCCCCTGTTAGAGGACAGACATGTTCCACCCCTTTGTTAGAGGACAGACATGTTCCACCCCCCTTGTTAGAGGACAGACATGTTCCACCCCCCTGTTAGAGGACAGACATGTTCCACCCCCCTGTTAGAGGACAGACATGTTCCACCCTTTTGTTAGAGGACAGACATTTTCCACCCCAGACAGACATGTTCCACCCCCCTTGTTAGAGGACAGACATGTTCCACCCCTTTGTTAGAGGACAGACATGTTTCCCCCCTTTGTTAGAGGACAGACATGTTCCACCCCCTTGTTAGAGGACAGACATGTTTCACCCCTTTGTTAGAGGACAGACATGTTCCACCCCTTTGTTAGAGGACAGACATGTTCCACCCCTTTGTTAGAGGACAGACATGTTCCACCCCTTGTTAGAGGACAGACATGTTCCACCCCTTTGTTAGAGGACAGACATGTTCCACCCCCCTGTTAGAGGACACACATTTTCCACCCCAGACAGACATGTTCCACCCCCTTGTTAGAGGACAGACATGTTCCACCCCCTTGTTAGAGGACAGACATGTTCCACCCCCCTGTTAGAGGACAGACATGTTCCACCCCCCTGTTAGAGGACAGACATGTTCCACCCCCTTGTTAGAGGACAGACATGTTCCACCCCCCTTGTTAGAGGACAGACATGTTCCACCCCCTTGTTAGAGGACAGACATGTTCCACCCCTTTGTTAGAGGACAGACATTTTCCACCCCCTTGTTAGAGGACAGACATGTTCCACCCCTTTGTTAGAGGACAGACATGTTCCACCCCTTTGTTAGAGGACAGACATGTTCCACCCCCTTGTTAGAGGACAGACATGTTCCACCCCTTTGTTAGAGGACAGACATGTTCCACCCCTTTGTTAGAGGACAGACATGTTCCACCCCTTTGTTAGAGGACAGACATGTTCCACCCCCCTGTTAGAGGACAGACATGTTCCACCCCCTTGTTAGAGGACAGACATGTTCCACCCCCCTGTTAGAGGACAGACATGTTCCACCCCCTTGTTAGAGGACAGACATGTTCCACCCCTTTGTTAGAGGACAGACATGTTCCACCCCCCCTGTTAGAGGACAGACATGTTCCACCCCTTTGTTAGAGGACAGACATGTTCCACCCCTTTGTTAGAGGACAGACATGTTCCACCCCTTTGTTAGAGGACAGACATGTTCCACCCCCTTGTTAGAGGACAGACATGTTCCACCCCCCTGTTAGAGGACAGACATGTTCCACCCCTTTGTTAGAGGACAGACATGTTCCACCCCTTTGTTAGAGGACAGACATGTTCCACCCCCCTTGTTAGAGGACAGACATGTTCCACCCCCCTGTTAGAGGACAGACATGTTCCACCCCTTTGTTAGAGGACAGACATTTTCCACCCCAGACAGACCTGTTCCACCCCCCTTGTTAGAGGACAGACATGTTCCACCCCTTTGTTAGAGGACAGACATGTTCCACCCCTTTGTTAGAGGACAGACATGTTCCACCCCCCCTGTTAGAGGACAGACATGTTCCACCCCCTTGTTAGAGGACAGACATGTTCCACCCCCCTGTTAGAGGACAGACATGTTCCACCCCCTTGTTAGAGGACAGACATGTTCCACCCCTTTGTTAGAGGACAGACATGTTCCACCCCCCCTGTTAGAGGACAGACATGTTCCACCCCTTTGTTAGAGGACAGACATGTTCCACCCCTTTGTTAGAGGACAGACATGTTCCACCCCTTTGTTAGAGGACAGACATGTTCCACCCCCTTGTTAGAGGACAGACATGTTCCACCCCCCTGTTAGAGGACAGACATGTTCCACCCCTTTGTTAGAGGACAGACATGTTCCACCCCTTTGTTAGAGGACAGACATGTTCCACCCCCCTTGTTAGAGGACAGACATGTTCCACCCCCCTGTTAGAGGACAGACATGTTCCACCCCTTTGTTAGAGGACAGACATGTTCCACCCCTTTGTTAGAGGACAGACATGTTCCACCCCAGACAGACCTGTTCCACCCCCCTTGTTAGAGGACAGACATGTTCCACCCCTTTGTTAGAGGACAGACATTTTCCACCCCAGACAGACCTGTTCCACCCCCCTTGTTAGAGGACAGACATGTTCCACCCCTTTGTTAGAGGACAGACATGTTCCACCCCCCCTGTTAGAGGACAGACATGTTCCACCCCCTTGTTAGAGGACAGACATGTTCCACCCCCCCTGTTAGAGGACAGACATGTTCCACCCCTTTGTTAGAGGACAGACATGTTCCACCCACCCTGTTAGAGGACAGACATGTTCCACCCCCCTGTTAGAGGACAGACATGTTCCACCCCTTTGTTAGAGGACAGACATGTTCCACCCCCCCTGTTAGAGGACAGACATGTTCCACCCTTTGTTAGAGGACAGACATGTTCCACCCCTTTGTTAGAGGACAGACATGTTCCACCCCTTTGTTAGAGGACAGACATGTTCCACCCCCCTGTTAGAGGACAGACATGTTCCACCCCTTTGTTAGAGGACAGACATGTTCCACCCCTTTGTTAGAGGACAGACATGTTCCACCCCTTTGTTTGAGGACAGACATGTTCCACCCCTTTGTTAGAGGACAGACATGTTCCACCCCCCTGTTAGAGGACAGACATGTTCCACCCCCCTGTTAGAGGACAGACATGTTCCACCCCCCTGTTAGAGGACAGACATGTTCCACCCCCCTGTTAGAGGACAGACATGTTTCCCCCCTTTGTTAGAGGACAGACATGTTCCACCCCCTTGTTAGAGGACAGACATGTTCCACCCCCCTGTTAGAGGACAGACATGTTCCACCCCTTTGTTAGAGGACAGACATGTTCCACCCCCCTGTTAGAGGACAGACATGTTCCACCCCCTTGTTAGAGGACAGACATGTTCCACCCCCTTGTTAGAGGACAGACATGTTCCACCCCCCCTGTTAGAGGACAGACATGTACCACCCCCCCCTGTTAGAGGACAGACATGTTTCACCCCTTTGTTAGAGGACAGACATGTTCCACCCCCCTGTTAGAGGACAGACATGGGTTAGACCCAGACAGAAAAGTTCCACCCCCCTGTTAGAGGACAGACATGGGGTAGACCCAGACAGAAATGTTCCACCCCCCTGTTAGAGGACAGACATGGGGTAGACCCAGACAGAAATGTTCCACCCCCCCTGTTAGAGGACAGACATGTTCCACCCCCCTGTTAGAGGACAGACATGTTCCACCCCCCTGTTAGAGGACAGACATGGGGTAGACCCAGACAGACATGTTCCACCCCCCTGTTAGAGGACAGACATGTTCCACCCCCCTGTTAGAGGACAGACATGTTCCACCCCCCTGTTAGAGGACAGACATGGGGTAGACCCAGACAGACATGTTCCACCCCCCTGTTAGAGGACAGACATGTTCCACCCCCCTGTTAGAGGACAGACATGGGGTAGACCCAGACAGACATGTTCCACCCCTCTTTTAGAGGACAGACATGGGGTAGACCCAGACAGACATGTTCCACCCCTCTTTTAGAGGACAGACATGGGGTAGACCCAGACAGACATGTTCCACCCCCCTGTTAGAGGACAGACATGTTCCACCCCCCTGTTAGAGGACAGACATGTTCCACCCCCCTGTTAGAGGACAGACATGGGGTAGACCCAGACAGACATGTTCCACCCCTCTTTTAGAGGACAGACATGGGGTAGACCCAGACAGACATGTTCCACCCCCCTGTTAGAGGACAGACATGTACCACCCCCCCCTGTTAGAGGACAGACATGTTTCACCCCTTTGTTAGAGGACAGACATGTTCCACCCCCCTGTTAGAGGACAGACATGGGGTAGACCCAGACAGACATGTTCCACCCCCCTGTTAGAGGACAGACATGTTCCACCCCCCTGTTAGAGGACAGACATGGGGTAGACCCAGACAGACATGTTCCACCCCTCTTTTAGAGGACAGACATGGGGTAGACCCAGACAGACATGTTCCACCCCTCTTTTAGAGGACAGACATGGGGTAGACCCAGACAGACATGTTCCACCCCCCTGTTAGAGGACAGACATGTTCCACCCCCCTGTTAGAGGACAGACATGTTCCACCCCCCTGTTAGAGGACAGACATGGGGTAGACCCAGACAGACATGTTCCACCCCTCTTTTAGAGGACAGACATGGGGTAGACCCAGACAGACATGTTCCACCCCCCTGTTAGAGGACAGACATGTTCCACCCCCCTGTTAGAGGACAGACATGGGGTAGACCCAGACAGACATGTTCCACCCCCCTGTTAGAGGACAGACATGGGGTAGACCCAGACACACGTGGTGTGGTCAGCAGGGTGTTAACACACATCTGTCATCTGCTGGTAAATGTGTTTCCCCTGTTAGCAATGTGATGACCTGCAGGCCAAGGGAGGAGGTAGACACGGACATATTTAGCTTTGTGGTTTGTGGCTGTTAAAGTCCCTTCTGGGATCAGCAGGTGTAACATATTTATTTGTGTCTCGTTCTCAGCATCCCTCTATCTCTCCCCATCTGTCTCTCCCTCTCTCTATCTGTCTCTCTCTCCATTCAATTCAATTCAATTCAAGGGGCTTTATTGGCATGGGAAACATGTGTTAACATTGCCAAAGCAAGTGAGGTAGATAATATACAAAAGTCAAATAAACAATAAAAAATGAACAGTAAACATTACACATACAGAAGTTTCAAAACAATAGAGACATTACAAATGTCATATTATATATATAGGCAGTGTTGTAACAATGTACAAATGGTTAAAGCACACAAGTTAAAGTAAATAAACATAAATATGGGTTGTATTTACAATGGTGTTTGTTCTTCACTGGTTGCCCTTTTCTGGTGGCAACAAGTCACAAATCTTGCTGCTGTGATGGCACACTGTGGAATTTCACCCAGTAGATATGGGAGTTTATCAAAATTGGATTTGTTTTCGAATTCTTTGTGGATCTGTGTAATCTGAGGGAAATATGTCTCTCTAATATGGTCATACATTGGGCAGGAGGTTAGGAAGTGCAGCTCAGTTTCCACCTCATTTTGTGGGCAGTGTGCACATAGCCTGTCTTCTCTTGAGAGCCATGTCTGCCTACGGCGGCCTTTCTCAATAGCAAGGCTATGCTCACTGAGTCTGTACATAGTCAAAGCTTTCCTTAAGTTTGGGTCAGTCACAGTGGTTAGGTATTCTGCCACTGTATACTCTCTGTTTAGGGCCAAATAGCATTCTAGTTTGCTCTGTTTTTTTGTTAATTCTTTCCAATGTGTCAAGTAATTATCTTTTTGTTTTCTCATGATTTGGTTGGGTCTAATTGTGCTGTTGTCCTGGGGCTCTGTGGGGTGTGTTTGTGAACAGAGCCCTAGGACCAGCTTGCTTAGGGGACTCTTCTCCAGGTTCATCTCTCTGTAGGTGATGGCTTTGTTATGGAAGGTTTGGGAATCGCTTCCTTTTAGGTGGTTGTAGAATTTAACGGCTCTTTTCTGGATTTTGATAATTAGTGGGTATCGGCCTAATTCTGCTCTGCATGCATTATTTGGTGTTCTACGTTGTACACGGAGGATATTTTTGCAGAATTCTGCATGCAGAGTCTCAATTTGGTGTTTGTCCCATTTTGTGAAATCTTGGTTGGTGAGCGGACCCCAGACCTCACAACCATAAAGGGCAATGGGCTCTATGACTGATTCAAGTATTTTTAGCCAGATCCTAATTGGTATGTTGAAATTTATGTTCCTTTTGATGGCATAGAATGCCCTTCTTGCCTTGTCTCTCAGATCGTTCACAGCTCTGTGGAAGCTACCTGTGGTGCTGATGTTTAGGCCGAGGTATGTATAGTTTTTTGTGTGCTCTAGGGCAACGGTGTCTAGATGGAATTTGTGGTCCTGGTGACTGGACCTTTTTTGGAACACCATTATTTTGGTCTTACTGAGATTTACTGTCAGGGCCCAGGTCTGACAGAATCTGTGCAGAAGATCTAGGTGCTGCTGTAGGCCCTCCTTGGTTGGTGACAGAAGCACCAGATCATCAGCAAACAGTAGACATTTGACTTCGGATTCTAGTAGGGTGAGACCGGGTGCTGCAGACTGTTCTAGTGCCCGCGCCAATTCGTTGATATATATGTTGAAGAGGGTGGGGCTTAAGCTGCATCCCTGTCTCACCCCACGACCCTGTGTGAAGAAATGTGTGTTTTTTGCCAATTTTAACCGCACACTTGTTGTTTGTGTACATGGATTTTATGATGTCGTATGTTTTACCCCCAACACCACTTTCCATCAATTTGTATAGCAGACCCTCATGCCTCTCTCTCTCTCTCTCTGTCTGTCTCTCCCTCTCTCTATCTGTCTCTCCCTCTCTCTATCTGTCTCTCTCTCTCTCTCTCTCTCTATCTGTCTCTCCCTCTCTCTATCTGTCTCTCCCTCTCTCTATCGGTCTCTCCCTCTATCTATCTGTCTCTCCCTCTCTCTATCTCTCTCCTTCTCTTTATCTGTCTCTCTCTCTCTCTCTATCTATCTGTCTCTCCCTCTCTATATATCTGTCTCTCCCTCTCTCTATCTGTCTCTCCCTCTATCTATCTATATATATTTTTTTGTATTATATGTGATTGTTTTGTTTGTCTTGTTTAGTTTTTTAAATCATTGTACCTAAACTGTATGTGTAAACATGTATACGCAGGGCCCAGCTGTAAAAGAGACCTTGGTCTCAGTCTGTGTTCCTTGTTGAAATAAAGGTATAATAATAATAATCTGTGTGTGTGTGTGTGTGTGTGTGTGTGTGTGTGTGTGTGTGTGTGTGTGTGTGTGTGTGTGTGTGTGTGTGTGTGTGTGTGTGTGTGTGTGTGTGTGTGTGTGTGTGTGTGTGTGTGTGCAGGTGTTTTGTCCTGCTGTACCCCTCCACCCTGCAGATTGCCCCTCCCTCACAGTACAGGTGGTTACATGGTGTGGTAACACGCCCTCTCCCGCTTTATCCCCCTTTTCTCTCCTCCCCTTCTCCTCCCCTTCTCCTGGTGTATAGCAGTCAGCCCAGACAATCGTGGTCTCAGTCTAGTCAACTAGAGAGAGAATACAGCACAAGACCTCTGGAGTACCACTGGCAACGGGACGTTTTTTTCTGGATCAGTTTGCTTTCACATACATACACACTCACATTTACATACATACACACTCACATTTACATACATACACACTCACATTTACATACATACACACTCACATTTACATACATACACACTCACATTTACATACACAATCACATTTACATACATACACACTCACATTTACATACATACACACTCACATTCACACTTTCTTCCACACACACAGACTCGAAGCGACAGCATGTTGGTGAACAGGGTCTGGCATGTGGTGTGTGTGCTCTGCTGTGTGTGTGTGTCGGTGTGTGTGAACACAGAGGAATATGAAGTGAACTACACAGACAACTACGAAAACGAGATTACACAGGACCAACAGGACGGTACGTCTCTCTCTTTCACTCCTTCCTTTCTTCCCTTGTTCTTTTGTCTCTCAGTTTCTCTCCTTGACCTGCTCCCCCTTTTCTCTCTGTTTCACTTGTTCACCTGAGACCTACATTCTAGAGGTGGCCTGTATGGCTGACTGTTGATTGACAGTGTGGTGTGTGGTTCTCTCTCCCTCCAGGGGACTCCCCTGTGACTACCTGCCAGGCTACAGAGCTCTCTCGCTGGAACAAACTCTTTGTGGCTCTGGAGGACTCCCACCAGAGGGATATGATGCTGATGGAAGCCCTGGAGCAACGCTGTGGAACCCCAGGAGTCTGCCAGCAGTGCCTGCCCGCCATCGAGGCAGTTTGCCGGGGGCAGGCAGAGCAGGCGAGCCCCAGGCTCCATCGAGGCCTAGTGGAGCTGAAGGAGGAGGTAACAGAACGAGAGGGGAGGATGAATTCTTCACTACAGCAGATCAGACAGGAGGGAGCAGAAAGTTATGGGAGGATGATGGCTGTGTTACATCATCTCCTTCAGAACAGCAAAGAGCAGAACCATAGACTACATCGATTGGAGGAGAGTAAGCTGAGAGGGGAGGTAACAGAAGGGGCTGGATCTATAGGAGCCGGGCATAGAGAAGCAGAGCCAATCAGGACAGGGCATAAAGAGAGTGGGTTTAGGGGAGGGGCTTAGTGGGACAGGTGGACCAATAGGGACGAGGCCTGGCAGTGTAGGGGCGGGTCTCGGACTGGGTTTGGGCATGAAGCTGTTCATGCACAAAGAAACAGGAAGTGACATCATCGCCATCACCGGACCCGGGAAAGATTGAGCGGCCTCTGGTTGCTATAGCGATGGAAAAGCAGAAGGTGCCGACCCAGCTGGGCCTAATATCCTCTGTAGGGAACGAAGGATAAAAAAAGACGAGGAGAAATGAAAGGAAGGATGTCTGATGGATATTGTCCTCTATCAGGGACTGAATTAAAACTACATTAGTAAAGCTAAACAATTGCCTTGAAATATGTTTAGTAATCTTTTTAAATTCTGTATAATTAAAGGAAACGCTCTGTGACTCTAAATGTCTAAGTGCTGAATAAAGATTTGTTAAACTTTTTAATTGGTGGAAAGGGTTCCTCCTATCTTAAGTTACACACCCACCATCTTTAGTAGGGAAAAACTTGTGATCATGGACATTGTGGACAATAACAGGAGTGACTCAGATACTGTTGACATCTCAGCTATAATCAGACACAGTCCTGTTTGTCATTACTCAGTTTATACACTTCTAATAAACTGTTTAGGATTTATGAGGTTTTGCCAGACTTATAACACAGTGACTGTTCTGCTGTCACAGAACTTCATTCATCTGTGTGTGTGTGTGTGTGTGTGTGTGTGTGTGTGTGTGTGTGTGTGTGTGTGTGTGTGTGTGTGTGTGTGTGTGTGTGTGTGTGTGTCGGTGTGTGTGTCGGTGCGTGCTGGTATGTGTGTGTCGGTGCGTGCTGGTGTGTGTGTGTGTGTGTGTGTGTGTGTGTGTGTGTGTGTGTGTGTGTGTGTGTGTGTGTGTGTGTGTGTGTGTGTGTGTGTGTGTGTGTGTGTGTGTGTGTGTGTGTGTGTGTGTGTGTGTGTGTGTGTGTGTGTGTGTGTGTGGGTGACATGAAGAGAGTTTTCCATATAAAGTATCAGCCAGCTGGAGGGGAGGCTAGTAGGAGGAGGGTGTGTTTGGACACTGTCAGCTTTTCTCTCTTTTCTTCAAGAACTAGTTTCAAAATGTCACAGGGTTCAAGGTATGTGAATCCCACCATCCTGGTTTACATGCATTGTGACCTGACACAATGATAGACAAGACGAGAGGAGAGGAGAGGAGAGAGGAGAGGAGACGAGAGGAGAGGAGAGATGGCGAGAGGGGAGGGGAGGTTGTTATTAGTCTTCCACTCACATACAGCTGCTATCAGATGGATAGATACACTCCCCCTCTTCCTCTCTCCCACCCTCCTCTCTCCCACCCTCCTCTCTCCCATCCTCCTCTTTCCCACCCTTCTCTCTGCCACCCTCCTCTCTCCCACCCTTCTCTCTGCCACCCTCCTCTCTCCCACCCTCCTCTCTCCCATCCTCCTCTCTCCCACCCTCCTCTCTCCCATCCTCCTCTCTCCCACCCTTCTCTCTTGCACCCTCCTCTCTCCCCCACCCTCCTCTCCCCCACCCTCCTCTCTCCCATCCTCCTCTCTCCCATCCTCCTCTCTCCCATCCTCCTCTCTCCCACCCTTCTCTCTTGCACCCTCCTCTCTCCCCCACCCTCCTCTCTCCCACCCTCCTCTCTCCCATCCTCCTCTCTGCCACCCTCCCATCACACTCCTCTTGCACCCTCCTCTCTCCCCCACCCTCCTCTTTCCTACCCTCCTCTCTCCCACCTCCTCTCTCCCACGCTCCTCTCTCCCACCCTTCTCTCTCCCACCATCCTCTCTCTCCCATCCTCCTCTCTCCCATCCTCCTCTCTCCCACCCTCCTCTCTCCCACCCTCCTCTCTCCCACCCTTCTCTCTCCCACCCTCCTCTCTCCCACCCCCCTCTCTCCCACCCCCCTCTCTCCCACCCTCCTCTCTCCCATCCTCCTCTCTCCCACCCTCCTCTCTCCCATCCTCCTCTCTCCCATCCTCCCATCACACTCCTCTTGCACCCTCCTCTCTCTCCCACCCTTCTCTCTCCCACCCTCCTCTCTCCCACCCCCCTCTCTCCCACCCTCCTCTCTCCCACCCTCCTCTCTCCCATCCTCCTCTCTCCCATCCTCCTCTCTCCCACCCTCCTCTCTCCCATCCTCCTCTCTCCCATCCTCCTCTCTCCCATCCTCCCATCACACTCCTCTCTGCCACCCTCCTCTCTCTCCCACCCATCTCTCTCCCACCATCCTCTCTCTCCCACCCTCCTCTCTCTCCCACCCTTCTCTCTCCCACCCTCCTCTCTCCCACCCTCCTCTCTCCCACCCTCCTCTCTCTCCCACCCTTCTCTCTCCCACCCTCCTCTCTCCCACCCATCTCTCTCCCACCATCCTCTCTCTCCCCCCCTCCTCTCTCTCCCACTCTTCTCTCTCCCACCCTCCTCTCTCTCCCACCCTCCTCTCTCCCATCACACTCCTCTCTCTCCCACCCTCATCTCTCTCCCACCATCCTCTCTCCCATCACACTCCTCTCTCTCCCACCATCCTCTCTCTCCCACCTTCCACTCACCCTCTCTCTCCCTCCCTCTGGCTGTCTGTCTCTCACTCTCCCTCCCTCTGGCTGTCTGTCTGTCTGTCTCTCCCTCCCTCCCTCTGGCTGTCTGTTTCTCTCTCTCCCTCCCTCTGGCTGTCTGTCTCTCTCTCTCTCTCTCTCCCTTCCTCTGGCTGTCTCTCTCTCTCCCTCCCTCTAGCTGGCTGTCTCTCTCTCTCCCTCCATCTGGCTGTCTCTCTCTCTCCCTCCCTCTGGCTGTCTCTCTATCTCTCCCTCCCTCTGGCTGTCTGTCTCTCTCTCCCTCCCCTGGCTGTCTGTCTGTCTCTCCCTCCCTCTGGCTGTCTCTCTCTCTCCCTCCCTCTGGCTGTCTGTCTCTCTCTCTCCCTCCCTCCCTCTGGCTGTCTGTCTCTCTCTCTCTCTCCCTTCCTCTGGCTGTCTCTCTCTCTCCCTCCCTCTAGCTGTCTGTCTCTCTCTCTCCCTCCCTCTGGCTGTCTCTCTCTCTCCCTCCTTCTGGCTGTCTGTCTCTCTCTCCCTCCCTCTGGCTGTCTGTCTCTCTCTCTCCCTCCCTCTGGCTGTCTGTCTCTCTCTCTCTCCCTTCCTCTGGCTGTCTCTCTCTCTCCCTCCCTCTAGCTGTCTGTCTCTCTCTCTCCCTCCCTCTGGGTCTCTCTCTCTCTCCCTCCCTCTGGCTGTCTGTCTCTCTCTCCCTCCCTCTGGCTGTCTGTCTCTCTCTCTCTCCCTCCCTCTGGCTGTCTGTCTCTCTCTCTCTCCCTCCCTCTGGCTGTCTCTCTCTCTCTCCCTCCCTCTGGCTGTCTCTCTCTCTCTCCCTCCCTCTGGCTGTCTCTCTCTCCCTCCCTCCCTCTGGCTGTCTCTCTCTCCCTCCCTCCCTCTGGCTATCTCTCTCTCTCTCTCTCTCCCTCCCTCTGGCTGTCTGTCTGTCTCTCTCCCTCCCTCTGGCTCTCTCTCTCTCCCTCCCTCTGGCTGTCTGTCTCTCTCTCTCTCTCACTCTGGCTGTCTGTCTCTCTCTCTCTCTCTGACTGTCTGTCTTTCTCTCGCCCACCCTCTGGCTGTCTCTTTCTCCCTCCCTCCCTCTGGCTGTTTCTCTCTCGCTCCCTCTAGCTGTCTCTCTCTCTCTCTCTCTCCCTCTGGCTGTCTCTCTCTCCCTCTCTCCCTCTGGCTGTATCTCTCTCCCTCCCTCCCTCTGGCTGTCTCTCTCTCTCCCTCCCTCCCTCTGGCTGTCTCTCTCTCTCTCCCTCCCTCTGGCTGTCTCTCTCTCTCTCCCTCCCTCTGGCTGTCTCTCTCTCTCTTCCTCCCTTTGGCTGTCTCTCTCTCTCCCTCCCTCTGGCTGTCTCTCTCTCTCTCCCTCCCTCCCTCTGGCTGTCTCTCTCTCTCCCTCCCTCTGGCTGTCTCTCTCTCTCTTCCTCCCTTTGGCTGTCTGTCTCTGTCTCTCTCCCTCCCTCCCTCTGGCTGTCTCTCTCTCTCTCTCCCTCCCTCTGGCTGTCTCTCTGTCTCTCTCCCTCCCTCTGGCTGTCTGTTTCTATAGTTGGCATTGACCACCTTGGCTGACCCTCAGCTGGCTAGCATAGTCAGTGACACTTTACCATGTGAAACTTAGCCAACACACACACACACACACACACACACACACACACACACACACACACACACACACACACACACACACACACACACACACACACACACACACAATAGGAGAGAGCAAATCACAGTAACACAGTGAGGTTTTAATATGACATCACACTATCACAATAGCCAGTAAGACAACACAGCATTGGCACTTCACAACAATTACAACAACTACAATACAAAATAGATACATTTACTATTCACATTGGAGTAGGTAGATGTTTTCCCTAACCACTGATACAGGGTCAGATATTTTGACACCTCCTAATGGTTAAGGTAAGGATTAGAGTTGGTGTATCTGATTCTAGATCTGTGGTTAAAGACAGCTATTTTAGCTCAAGCATTAACATTCACCATAGAGTCCTCTTATATACACACTGACCTCAGAGAGAGAGAGAGAGAGAGAGACAGAGAGAGAGAGACAGAGTGAGAGAGAGAGAGAGACAGAGAGAGACAGAGACAGAGACAGAGACAGAGACAGAGACAGAGAGAGAGAGAGAGAGAGAGAGAGAGAGAGGGAGAGAGTGACAGAGAGACAGAGACAGAGAGAGAGAGAGACAGAAAGAGAGAGAGAGAACAAAACCCCTGGGAAAGGAGAGATAGACAGAAACATAGATAGAAGGGGAGTGGTCTATTTGATTGGCAAGTCCAGAATCTTTGTGCGTGCATGTCTCCTTGCATGTGCTTTTGTGTGTGTGTGTGTATGTGTGTGTGTGTGTGTGTATGTGTGTGTGTGTGTGTGTGTGTGTGTGTGTGTGTGTGTGTGTGTCGGTGTGTGTGTCGGTGCGTGCTGGTATGTGTGTGTCGGTGCGTGCTGGTGTGTGTGTGTGTGTGTGTGTGTGTGTGTGTGTGTGTGTGTGTGTGTGTGTGTGTGTGTGTGTGTGTGTGTGTGTGTGTGTGTGTGTGTGTGTGTGTGTGTGTGTGTGTGTGGGTGACATGAAGAGAGTTTTCCATATAAAGTATCAGCCAGCTGGAGGGGAGGCTAGTAGGAGGAGGGTGTGTTTGGACACTGTCAGCTTTTCTCTCTTTTCTTCAAGAACTAGTTTCAAAATGTCACAGGGTTCAAGGTATGTGAATCCCACCATCCTGGTTTACATGCATTGTGACCTGACACAATGATAGACAAGACGAGAGGAGAGGAGAGGAGAGAGGAGAGGAGACGAGAGGAGAGGAGAGATGGCGAGAGGGGAGGGGAGGTTGTTATTAGTCTTCCACTCACATACAGCTGCTATCAGATGGATAGATACACTCCCCCTCTTCCTCTCTCCCACCCTCCTCTCTCCCACCCTCCTCTCTCCCATCCTCCTCTTTCCCACCCTTCTCTCTGCCACCCTCCTCTCTCCCACCCTTCTCTCTGCCACCCTCCTCTCTCCCACCCTCCTCTCTCCCATCCTCCTCTCTCCCACCCTCCTCTCTCCCATCCTCCTCTCTCCCACCCTTCTCTCTTGCACCCTCCTCTCTCCCCCACCCTCCTCTCCCCCACCCTCCTCTCTCCCATCCTCCTCTCTCCCATCCTCCTCTCTCCCATCCTCCTCTCTCCCACCCTTCTCTCTTGCACCCTCCTCTCTCCCCCACCCTCCTCTCTCCCACCCTCCTCTCTCCCATCCTCCTCTCTGCCACCCTCCCATCACACTCCTCTTGCACCCTCCTCTCTCCCCCACCCTCCTCTTTCCTACCCTCCTCTCTCCCACCTCCTCTCTCCCACGCTCCTCTCTCCCACCCTTCTCTCTCCCACCATCCTCTCTCTCCCATCCTCCTCTCTCCCATCCTCCTCTCTCCCACCCTCCTCTCTCCCACCCTCCTCTCTCCCACCCTTCTCTCTCCCACCCTCCTCTCTCCCACCCCCCTCTCTCCCACCCCCCTCTCTCCCACCCTCCTCTCTCCCACCCTCCTCTCTCCCATCCTCCTCTCTCCCACCCTCCTCTCTCCCATCCTCCTCTCTCCCATCCTCCCATCACACTCCTCTTGCACCCTCCTCTCTCTCCCACCCTTCTCTCTCCCACCCTCCTCTCTCCCACCCCCCTCTCTCCCACCCTCCTCTCTCCCACCCTCCTCTCTCCCATCCTCCTCTCTCCCATCCTCCTCTCTCCCACCCTCCTCTCTCCCATCCTCCTCTCTCCCATCCTCCTCTCTCCCATCCTCCCATCACACTCCTCTCTGCCACCCTCCTCTCTCTCCCACCCATCTCTCTCCCACCATCCTCTCTCTCCCACCCTCCTCTCTCTCCCACCCTTCTCTCTCCCACCCTCCTCTCTCCCACCCTCCTCTCTCCCACCCTCCTCTCTCTCCCACCCTTCTCTCTCCCACCCTCCTCTCTCCCACCCATCTCTCTCCCACCATCCTCTCTCTCCCCCCCTCCTCTCTCTCCCACTCTTCTCTCTCCCACCCTCCTCTCTCTCCCACCCTCCTCTCTCCCATCACACTCCTCTCTCTCCCACCCTCATCTCTCTCCCACCATCCTCTCTCCCATCACACTCCTCTCTCTCCCACCATCCTCTCTCTCCCACCTTCCACTCACCCTCTCTCTCCCTCCCTCTGGCTGTCTGTCTCTCACTCTCCCTCCCTCTGGCTGTCTGTCTGTCTGTCTCTCCCTCCCTCCCTCTGGCTGTCTGTTTCTCTCTCTCCCTCCCTCTGGCTGTCTGTCTCTCTCTCTCTCTCTCTCCCTTCCTCTGGCTGTCTCTCTCTCTCCCTCCCTCTAGCTGGCTGTCTCTCTCTCTCCCTCCATCTGGCTGTCTCTCTCTCTCCCTCCCTCTGGCTGTCTCTCTATCTCTCCCTCCCTCTGGCTGTCTGTCTCTCTCTCCCTCCCCTGGCTGTCTGTCTGTCTCTCCCTCCCTCTGGCTGTCTCTCTCTCTCCCTCCCTCTGGCTGTCTGTCTCTCTCTCTCCCTCCCTCCCTCTGGCTGTCTGTCTCTCTCTCTCTCTCCCTTCCTCTGGCTGTCTCTCTCTCTCCCTCCCTCTAGCTGTCTGTCTCTCTCTCTCCCTCCCTCTGGCTGTCTCTCTCTCTCCCTCCTTCTGGCTGTCTGTCTCTCTCTCCCTCCCTCTGGCTGTCTGTCTCTCTCTCTCCCTCCCTCTGGCTGTCTGTCTCTCTCTCTCTCCCTTCCTCTGGCTGTCTCTCTCTCTCCCTCCCTCTAGCTGTCTGTCTCTCTCTCTCCCTCCCTCTGGGTCTCTCTCTCTCTCCCTCCCTCTGGCTGTCTGTCTCTCTCTCCCTCCCTCTGGCTGTCTGTCTCTCTCTCTCTCCCTCCCTCTGGCTGTCTGTCTCTCTCTCTCTCCCTCCCTCTGGCTGTCTCTCTCTCTCTCCCTCCCTCTGGCTGTCTCTCTCTCTCTCCCTCCCTCTGGCTGTCTCTCTCTCCCTCCCTCCCTCTGGCTGTCTCTCTCTCCCTCCCTCCCTCTGGCTATCTCTCTCTCTCTCTCTCTCCCTCCCTCTGGCTGTCTGTCTGTCTCTCTCCCTCCCTCTGGCTCTCTCTCTCTCCCTCCCTCTGGCTGTCTGTCTCTCTCTCTCTCTCCCTCTGGCTGTCTGTCTCTCTCTCTCTCTCTGACTGTCTGTCTTTCTCTCGCCCACCCTCTGGCTGTCTCTTTCTCCCTCCCTCCCTCTGGCTGTTTCTCTCTCGCTCCCTCTAGCTGTCTCTCTCTCTCTCTCTCTCCCTCTGGCTGTCTCTCTCTCCCTCTCTCCCTCTGGCTGTATCTCTCTCCCTCCCTCCCTCTGGCTGTCTCTCTCTCTCCCTCCCTCCCTCTGGCTGTCTCTCTCTCTCTCCCTCCCTCTGGCTGTCTCTCTCTCTCTCCCTCCCTCTGGCTGTCTCTCTCTCTCTTCCTCCCTTTGGCTGTCTCTCTCTCTCCCTCCCTCTGGCTGTCTCTCTCTCTCTCCCTCCCTCCCTCTGGCTGTCTCTCTCTCTCCCTCCCTCTGGCTGTCTCTCTCTCTCTTCCTCCCTTTGGCTGTCTGTCTCTGTCTCTCTCCCTCCCTCCCTCTGGCTGTCTCTCTCTCTCTCTCCCTCCCTCTGGCTGTCTCTCTGTCTCTCTCCCTCCCTCTGGCTGTCTGTTTCTATAGTTGGCATTGACCACCTTGGCTGACCCTCAGCTGGCTAGCATAGTCAGTGACACTTTACCATGTGAAACTTAGCCAACACACACACACACACACACACACACACACACACACACACACACACACACACACACACACACACACACACACACACACACACACACAATAGGAGAGAGCAAATCACAGTAACACAGTGAGGTTTTAATATGACATCACACTATCACAATAGCCAGTAAGACAACACAGCATTGGCACTTCACAACAATTACAACAACTACAATACAAAATAGATACATTTACTATTCACATTGGAGTAGGTAGATGTTTTCCCTAACCACTGATACAGGGTCAGATATTTTGACACCTCCTAATGGTTAAGGTAAGGATTAGAGTTGGTGTATCTGATTCTAGATCTGTGGTTAAAGACAGCTATTTTAGCTCAAGCATTAACATTCACCATAGAGTCCTCTTATATACACACTGACCTCAGAGAGAGAGAGAGAGAGAGAGACAGAGAGAGAGAGACAGAGTGAGAGAGAGAGAGAGACAGAGAGAGACAGAGACAGAGACAGAGACAGAGACAGAGACAGAGAGAGAGAGAGAGAGAGAGAGAGAGAGAGGGAGAGAGTGACAGAGAGACAGAGACAGAGAGAGAGAGAGACAGAAAGAGAGAGAGAGAACAAAACCCCTGGGAAAGGAGAGATAGACAGAAACATAGATAGAAGGGGAGTGGTCTATTTGATTGGCAAGTCCAGAATCTTTGTGCGTGCATGTCTCCTTGCATGTGCTTTTGTGTGTGTGTGTGTATGTGTGTGTGTGTGTGTGTATGTGTGTGTGTGTGTGTGTGTGTGTGTGTGTGTGTGTGTGTGTGTGTGTGTGTGTGTGTTATTTAATTGGCGAGTCCAGGATCTCTTCGTACTCTTCTCTCTGTTTCCTCCCACTTCCTCGAGAGGGGAGGAGCTTCACTGTAACAAGCCAACCCACGCTTGCCACCACCACCACACCCCCTACAACCTCACACACTGAGGGAACCAATGGCACAACAGCGATCTCCAGCATCATAGCGACCGGTACTTCCAGACCCTGAGTAGCCGACACCAAAGCTGGGTGAAGTCGGGTGAGGCCATGGGTCACCCCCACGAACCCCCCAGCAGAGCACACAGCTACCACCAGGACGATGCACCAAGCCTGGAGACTGGCCGGCCACACTGGCCCCTGTTGGAGGAGAAGCATGGAGACTGCGGTGCTCAGACAGCCGGTCCAACTGACAGTGAACAGAGCGGTGCCGACACTGACCCGTTCCTTCAGAGAGCGGTACATTACTAGAGCCAGAGACATCCATAGTCCTGCGAGAACAGTCAGGGACCAACCAAACGCTTCCCGCCAGAACTGGGCCGACTGTTGTGCCGGTGTCGCCACATTGGGCATCCCTGACCCGGTCCCGTTGTTGTTCTCATCCAGCCCTGTTGGGTTAGGAACTAG
This sequence comes from Salvelinus fontinalis, assembly GCF_029448725.1. Classification (NCBI taxonomy): domain Eukaryota; kingdom Metazoa; phylum Chordata; class Actinopteri; order Salmoniformes; family Salmonidae; genus Salvelinus; species Salvelinus fontinalis. The sequence continues at coordinate 55,436,530 of NC_074671.1, forward strand.
CGCCAGACCCAGTCCTAACACGCCTGTTGCTACGGTGACCAGGTCCACCAATCCCAGCCGCTCGTCCAGGAGCAACAACGCCAGAGTGGCCGACAGGACGGTGGTCGCCAGGCGCCAGGTTGTCAACATGGCCTCGTCGTCGCCGAGGGAGACGAAGGATAAGGACGAGTAAGCGCAGCAGAGGGAGAAGGAGTGAGTCAGACCGTACAGGAGCAGCTTCCGCCGATAGCCCTTTGAGCCAAAGGCCGTCTCCGCCCGTTTCATTGGTACAGTCCCATAGAGCAGCTGGAGGATGGATCGTACCAAGAGGAGAGTTAAGGGTGGGAGGTTAAAGCGTGAGGCGGCCAGGCGCGTCAGAACACACACACAGCCGTGAGCCAGCCCCGCCAAGACCACACTGGCCCACGTGAGCCGAGACGCAGAGACAGACGCCTCACTGAAACTCGCTAGCTGCTCCCCTACTCCCCCTCCTGCACCCTTCCCTCCTCCCTCCACCCCCCCCTCGCCTCCCCCCATGGGAGGTCTAGGGGGTGTGTCTTTGTTTTTGTCCTTCCCTCCAAACAGAGCGCCGGCCTTTCCTGTCCACTTCCTGGTTCCTGTCAGCTGTTTCTTGTCCGAGGTCTCCTCCAGGAAGGAGCCAAAGTCCTCGAAGGAGGGAGCGTCATCGTAGCCCTCGTCTCCGGGCTGGGGGAAGTGTGTGTGTGTGTGGGGTGTGTGTGGGGCATACTTGGCGGTGACAGTGTGAGGGTGGATCTTCACCCGCTTCTTGGAGCCGTCCAGGAGGTGAGTGGATTCCATGGTTACTCACCTGTAGGGAGGAGAGGTGAGGACAAAAGTTAGACACAGACACCGACACACACCCCTCAGACAGAAACAGAGTTGTTTAACCTAATGGCATTGTCTTCCGACCGCATTGCCGTGAACTATCTATGAGTGCAGAAGGAGTTCACGCTATCTGACAATGGCCCTCTTCTGTGTCTGCCAGGTGACTCAGTCAGTGGTTGTAATTCACTGTTCTGACGCAGAGGATGCTGCTGCAGTAGACAGTAGACACACATCTTCTACAATATACACAGACAGTAGACACACATCTTCTACAATATACACAGACAGTAGACACACACCTTCTACAATATACACAGACAGTAGACACACATCTTCTACAATATACACAGACAGTAGACACACACCTTCTACAATATACACAGACAGTAGACACACACCTTCTACAATATACACAGACAGTAGACACATCTTCTACAATATACACAGACAGTAGACACACACACCTTCTACAATATACACAGATAGTAAACACACATCTTCTACAATATACACAGACAGTAGACACACACACCTTCTACAATATACACAGACAGTAGACACACATCTTCTACAATATACACAGACAGTAGACACACACCTTCTACAATATACACAGACAGTAGACACATCTTCTACAATATACACAGACAGTAGACACACACACCTTCTACAATATACACAGATAGTAAACACACATCTTCTACAATATACACAGACAGTAGACACACACCTTCTACAATATACACAGACAGTAGACACACACCTTCTACAATATACACAGACAGTAGACACATCTTCTACAATATACACAGACAGTAGACACACACACCTTCTACAATATACACAGACAGTAGACACACATCTTCTACAATATACACAGACAGTAGACACACACCTTCTACAATATACACAGACAGTAGACACACACCTTCTACAATATACACAGACAGTAGACACACACCTTCTACAATATACACAGACAGTAGACACACATCTTCTACAATATACACAGACAGTAGACACACATCTTCTACAATATACACAGACAGTAGACACACACCTTCTACAATATACACAGACAGTAGACACACACCTTCTACAATATACACAGACAGTAGACACACACACCTTCTACAATATACACAGACAGTAGACACACACACCTTTTACAATATACACAGACAGTAGACACACACACCTTCTACAATATTCACAGACAGTAGACACACATCTTCTACAATATACACAGACAGTAGACACACACCTTCTACAATATACACAGACAGTAGACACACACCTTCTACAATATACACAGACAGTAAACACATCTTCTACAATATACACAGACAGTAGACACACACACCTTCTATAATATACACAGACAGTAAACACACATCTTCTACAATATACACAGACAGTAGACACACACCTTCTACAATATACACAGACAGTAGACACACATCTTCTACAATATACACAGACAGTAAACACATCTTCTACAATATACACAGACAGTAGACACACACACCTTCTATAATATACACAGACAGTAAACACACACCTTCTACAATATACACAGACAGTAAACACATCTTCTACAATATACACAGACAGTAGACACACACACCTTCTATAATATACACAGACAGTAAACACACACCTTCTACAATATACACAGACAGTAGACACACACCTTCTACAATATACACAGACAGTAGACACACACACCTTCTACAATATACACAGACAGTAGACACACACACCTTTTACAATATTCACAGACAGTAAACACACACCTTCTACAATATACACAGACAGTAGACACACACCTTCTACAATATACACAGACAGTAGACACACACACCTTCTACAATATACACAGACAGTAGACACACACACCTTCTACAATATACACAGACAGTAGACACACACCTTCTACAATATACACAGACAGTAAACACATCTTCTACAATATACACAGACAGTAGACACACACACCTTCTATAATATACACAGACAGTAAACCCACATCTTCTACAATATACACAGACAGTAGACACACACCTTCTACAATATACACAGACAGTAGACACACACCTTCTACAATATACACAGACAGTAGACACACACCTTCTACAATATACACAGACAGTAGACACACACCTTCTACAATATACACAGACAGTAGACACACACCTTCTACAATATACACAGACAGTAGACGCACACCTTCTACAATATACACAGACAGTAGACACACACCTTCTACAATATACACAGATAGTAAACACACATCTTCTACAATATACACAGACAGTAGACACACACCTTCTACAATATACACAGACAGTAGACACACATCTTCTACAATATACACAGACAGTAGACACACATCTTCTACAATATACACAGACAGTAGACACACACCTTCTACAATATACACAGACAGTAGACACACACCTTCTACAATATACACAGACAGTAGACACACACCTTCTACAATATACACAGACAGTAGACACACATCTTCTACAATATACACAGACAGTAGACACACACCTAAGTAAATCTACAGTCTGTTTTATGAGACAGACAGGGTTTGGGCGCAGGTCGTCTGAGTGTGGCCCCCAGGACTGTGTTACCCATTGAGCTATGTATAGAAAGAGCTTCTGCAGGTTTTCAGGTCTCAGGCATGGTTACTCAATCACTGACTGTTCTAATAAGGACCGAATGCTCTCTGGCTGGTTGGATGCTGACTTAAAAGATGCCACGAGTATGTGTGGTGGGGTGCGTGCACTTGTCATCTTGTCACTGGGCGAGAGAGTGGATGAGTGTGTGTCTTGTCAAGGTTACACACACGGTCCGTGCTGGATTTATGATTGGAACGAGGCGCGTACCCGCGCACAGGAAGTAATGCTGTTGTACGCGGCAGGACAAATAATCACCACAATTATAGAAACCACAAAAGAAACAGAAAATGGCCCCACAGCGGTATGGTCGATACCGTGTCAGTTAGCCGACTTTCCACCGTCAATATTCCCTGCTCGCGCGTAGATTGATTACTAAATCAACTGATATTTGTAACGACTACCAGAAACTCACCTGCTGTATTGCGTCAATACGGTGCCCTCCGCTCATTCACCGAACAAATGTCTTCTGTCAGATCAGGGAAAGAGGCATCCTTCCACCCGCTTCCCTCCTCGTGGGTGGTTTGGCGTGCCTCCAAGGTTACCAGTCGCCCGACGGGTCTATCTGGCTCCTCCAATCGCCGGTAGAGAACTGTTGTCGACCACAGGGGTAGAGAGTGTCGGTGATAAAAATCCTTCCTCCTTTTCTGTCTCCCGATCCCTCACCCTCCCTCCCTCACTCTCACACACACACACACACACACAGCAGCTGCGCCTCTCAGCTTGCCAGACCGTGGAGAGTGAGAGAAGAGGGAACGATGTCATTATGATTAAGCATAGCGACCAAAAATCATCATCATAAACACTGACCACTGTCAGTCACCTTTGTGTGTGTGTGCGCGCGTTTATGTATGCACGCACGCACGCACAAACACACACACGCACAAACTCACGCACACACACAGAGACAGATCTGGTCCCAGCGGGAAACTAATGGTCCTTCTCTATCCCACATCTATATTTCATCACATTCTCAACGCGCCTCTGCCGTAGGGAATGATGATAGTCTCTCTTTCTCACTCTGACTTTCTCTCTCCTGGTTTGTCATTATGTGTGTGTATGTGTGTGTGCATATGTGTGTGCCTGCATGCATGCAAGCATGCGTTTGTGTCATGGCTTGTACCCCATACCAGTAATTACCTCTTCCTTTAGCTGCCTGCAGTCTATAGTTGGTCCCTGAGGCTGGTTGACAGACAGACAGGTAGACAGGAAGTAGTCTATAGTTGGTCCCTGAGGCTGGTTGACAGACAGACAGGTAGACAGGAAGCAGTCTATAGTTGGTCCCTGAGGCTGGTTGACAGACAGACAGGTAGACAGGAAGCAGTCTATAGTTGGTCCCTGAGGCTGGTTGACAGACACACAGGTAGACAGGAAGCAGTCTATAGTTGGTCCCTGAGGCTGGTTGACAGACAGACAGGTAGACAGGAAGCAGTCTATAGTTGGTCCCTGAGGTTGGTTGACAGACACACAGGTAGACAGGAGCAGTCTATAGTTTGTCCCTGAGGCTGGTTGACAGACAGACAGGTAGACAGGAAGCAGTCTATAGTTGGTCCCTGAGGCTGGTTGACAGACAGACAGGTAGACAGGAAGCAGTCTATTAGTGAGACCAGACCTGCCATATGGGTAACCCACTAACACAGCGCTTTCTCTACAGTAATAAGTAGCGTATTAGTAGCGAAAGGCAGGCAGGCAGGCAGGCAGACAGACAGGAAGGCGGACAGACAGACAGACAGACAGACAGACAGACAGGAAGGCGGACAGACAGACAGGCAGGCAGGCAAACAGACAGACAGACAGGCAGGCAGGCAGGCAGGCAGGCAGGCAGGCAGACAGACAGGAAGGAGGACAGACAGACAGACAGACAGACAGAGAGACAGGCAGACAGACAGGAAGGCAGACAGAGAGACAGGCAGACAGACAGGAAGGCTCGGCAGGGAAGGGCTCTGGGTTGGAGGAGAGGGGTGCTATGGCTCTATTCAGTCCAACAGCTGTAATATAATCTGTCTGTCTGCCTGTTTGCCTTCCTGTCTGCGTTCCTGTCTGCCTGCTTGTCTGTCCGCTTAACAGACAGCGTGTGTTAGGTTGCTTCTCGGGAGGAAATATGTTCTGTTTCTATGGCAACTGTGAAGAGGAGACCGCTATAAGCGTTTTACGGGACTATTCAATAACTATATCGTGGAGAAGTTTAGAGAGAGAGAGAGAGAGAGAGAGTGAGAGGAGAGAGGAGAGAGAGAGAGAGAGACGAGAGAGAGAGAGAGGAGAGAGAGGAGAGAGAGAGAGAGAGAGAGAGAGAGAGGAGAGAGAGAGAGAGGAGAGAGAGAGAGAGAGAGAGAGAGAGAGAGAGAGAGAGAGAGAGGAGAGAGAGAGGAGAGAGAGAGAGAGAGAGAGAGACGAGAGAGAGAGAGAGAGAGAGAGAGAGAGAGAGAGAGAGAGAGAGAGAGAGAGAGAGAGAGTGCCTTCTATGCCATCAAAAGGAACATACAATTTGACATACCAATTAGGATCTGGCGAAAAATACTATTATCAGTTATAGAACCCATTGCCCTTTATGGTTGTGAGTTCTGGGGTCCGCTCACCAACCAAGAATTCACAAAACAGGACAAACACCAAATTGAGACTCTGCATGCCGAATTCTGCACAAATATCCACCATGTACAACGTAAAACACAATAATAACAAAGCCATCTGCTAAAGATAAATGAACCTGGAGTCCCCTAAGCAAGCTGGTCCTGGGGCTCTGTTCACAAACACAAACAGACTCCACAGAGCCCCAGGACAGCAACACAATAAGACCCAACCAAATCATGAGAAAACAAAAAGATAATTACTTGACACATTGGAAAGAATTTACAAAAAAAACTGAGCAAACTAGAATGCTGTTTGGCCCTAAACAGAGAATACCTGACCACTGTGTCTGACACAAAATTAAGGAAATCTTTGACTATATAGAGACTCAGTGAACATAGCCTTGCTATTGAGAAAGGCCGCAGAAGGCAGACCTGGCTCTCAAGAGAAGACAGACTATGTGCACACTGCCCACAAAATAAGGTGGAAACTGAGCTGCACTTCCTCACCTCCTGCCAAATGCATGACCATATTAGAGACACATATTTCCCTCAGATCACACAGATCCACAAATAATTCGAAAACAAATCCAATTTTGATAAACTCCCATATCTATTGGGTGAATTACCACAGTGTGTCATCACAACAGCAAGATTTGTGACCTGTTGCCACCAGAAAAGGTCAAACAGTGAAGAACAAACACTACTGTAAATACAACCTATATTTATGCTTATTTATTTTCTCTTTTGTGCTTTAACTATTTGCACATCATTACAACACTGTATATATACATAATATGACATTTGTAATGTCTTTATTCTTTTGGAACTTTTGTGAGTGTAATGTTTACTGTTCATTTTCATTGTTCATTTACATTTTATTTATTATCTATGTCACTTGCTTTGGCAATGTAAACATATGTTTCCCATGCCAACAAAGCCCTTAAATTGAAATTGAAATTGAAATTGAGAGAGAGCGAGAGAGAGAGATGAAAATGACAGAGATGCTTTTGTAGTTTTCTCTGTGAGAAGTTGTGCATTTTTCAGAGACTCAGACTGAGGACGAAGAGCAGAGAGAATGAATTATAGAGAAGAAGGAGGAATGGAGAGCTTCAAACACTTCACACTTGTTTATCCAAAGTCAATGAAATGACAACCTACTCCCTATGTAGTGAAGTACCTTTGACCAGAGCCCTAGGTTGTCTAGTAGTACAGTAGTACTGTCTCTCTTTCTATTTATTTCTTTGTCTCTATCTAAAGTCAGCAAAAAAAGAAACGTCCTCTCACTGTCAACTGCGTTTATTTTCAGCCAACATAAAATGTGTAAATATTTGTATGAATATAACAAGATTCAACAACTGAGACATAAACTGAACTGAACAAGTTCCACAGACATGTGACTAACAGACATGGAATAATGTGTCCCTGAACAAAGGGGGGGTCAAAAGTAAAAGTAACAGTCAGTATCTGTGGCCACCAGCTGCATTAAGTACTGCAGTGCATCTCCTCCTCATGGACTGCACCAGATTTGCCCGTTCTTGCTGTGAGATGTTACCCCACTCTTCCACCAAGGCACCTGCAAGTTCCCGGACATTTCTGGGGGGAATGGCCCTAGCCCTCACCCTCCGATCCAACAGGTCCCAGACGTGCTCAATGGGATTAATATCCGGGCTCTTCGCTGGCCATGGCAGAACACTGACATTCCTGTCTTGCAGGAAATCACGCACAGAACGAGCAGTATGGCTGGTGGCATTGTCATGCTGGAGGGTTATGTCAGGATGAGCCTGCAGGAAGGTTAGCACATGAGGAAGGAGGATGTCTTCCCTGTAACGGACAACGTTGAGATTGCCTGCAAGTCCGATGATGCTGTGACACACCGCCCCACGCCATGACGGACCCTCCACCTCCAAATTGATCCCGCTCCAGAGTACAGGCCTCGGTGTAACGCTCATTCCTTTGATGATAAACGCGAATCCGACCATCAGACCTGGTGAGACAAAACTGCGACTCATCAGTTAAGAGCAATTTTTGCCAGTCCTGTCTGGTCCAGCGACGGTGGGTTTGTGCCCGTTGTTGTCAGTAATGTCTGGTGAGGACCTGCCTTACAACAGGCCTACAAGCCCTCAGTCCAGCCTCTCTCAGCCTATTGCGGGCAGTCTGAGCACTGGTGGAGGGATTGTGCGTTCCTGGTGTAACTCGGGCAGTTGTTACCATCTTGTACCTGTCCCGCAGGTGTGATGATCGAATGTACCGATCTGTTACACGTGGTCTGCCACTGCGAGGACGATCAGCTGTCCTCTCCTGTCTCCCTGTAGCGCTGTCTTAGGCGTCTCACAGTACGGACATTGCAATGTATTGCCCTGGCCACATCTGCAGTCCTCATGCCTCCTTGCAGCATGCCTAAGGCAAGTTTATGCAGATGAGCAGGGACCCTGGGCATCTTTCTTTTGGTGTTTTTCAGAGTCAGTAGAAAGGCCTCTTTAGTGTCCTAAGTTTTCATAACTGTGACCTTAATTGCCTACTGTCTGTAAGCTGTTATCGTCTTAACAACCGTTCCACAGGTGCATGTTCATTAATTGTTTATGGTTCATTGAACAAGCATGGCAAACAGTGTTTAACCACTTTACAATGAAAATCTGTGGTTATTAGATTGGATTGGATTTTAACAAATTATCTTTGAAAGACAGGGTCCTGAAAAAGGGACTTTTTTTTCTGAGTTTATGCCTGTCTCTCTTTCTCTTTCTCTTTCTCTCTCTCGCTCTCTCTCTATCTCTCTCTGTTTCTCTCTCTGTCTCTGCCTCTCTGTCACACCCTGACCATAGAGAGCCTGTTATTCTCTATGTTGGTTAGGTTGGGGTGTGACTAGGGTGGGTCATCTAGGTAATTATATGTCTATGTTGCCCTGGTATGGTTCCCAATCAGAGGCAGCTGTTTATCGATGATCCACGGTCCAGAGCCGCCATTGAAGATAAGGTATCCGCAAGCGGAGTGGGTACTTCGCCCCGCACCGGAGCCGCCCCCGATGGTCGATGCCCACCCGGACCCTTCCCTGTTGAGTCAAGTTTTGCGGTCGGAGTCCGCACCTTTGGGGGTGTACTGTCACGCCCTGACCATAGAGAGCCTGTTATTCTCTATGTTGGTTAGGTCGGGGTGTGACTAGGGTGGGTCATCTAGGTAATTATATACCTATGTTGGCCTGGTATGGTTCCCAATCAGAGGCAGCTATATATCGTTGTCTCTGATTGGGGATCATATTTAAGCAGCCATTTCCCCTTTGTGGGATCTTGACTATGTTTTTGTGTAGCTGCCTGTGAGCAGTCCAGAACGTCACGTTTCGTTTTTCTTCTGTTTTGTTTGGTGAGTTTCATATTTATTAAACATGTGGAATTCTACGCACACTGCGCCTTGGTCCAATCATTCAAATGATCGTGACACTCTCTGTCTCTCTCTCTCTCTCTGTCTCTCTTTTTCTCTCTCTGTCTCTCTCTCTCTATCTCTCTCTGTCTCTCTCTCTGTCTCTCTCTCTGTCTCTCTCTCTCTCTCTCTCTCTCTCTCTCTCTCTCCCTGTCTCTCTCTCTGTCTCTCTCTCTGTCTCTCTTTCTGTCTCTCTCTCTGTCTCTCTCTCTCTCTCTCTGTCTCTCTCTCTCTCTCCCTGTCTCTCTCTCTGTCTCTCTCTGTGTCTCTCTGTTTCTCAATTTTTCTCTCAGAGAATCAGTATTCATTCTGCACAGCGCTTGGAATTATGACGGTTTATAGACCATGAACACTTGTCCTACGATGAGAGCGAGATAAAGAGAGAGAGAGGAAATGGAGAGGGAGAGCGTAAGAGAGAGAGAGAAAGAGAGATCGACCTAAACAGAGAGTACACAGTGGCAGAATACCTGACACTGTGTCTGACCCAAAATTAAGGAAAGCTTTGACTATGTACAAACTCAGTGAGCATAGCCTTGCTATTGAGAAAGGCAGCCGAAGGAAGACCTGGCTCTCAAGAGAAGACAGGCTATGTGCACACTGCCCACAAAATAAGGTGGAAACTGAGCTGCACTTCCTAACCTCCTGCCAAATGTATGACCATATTAGAGACACATATTTCCCTCAAAACAAATCCAATTTTGACAAACTCCCATATCTATTGGGTGAAATACCACAGTGTGCCATCACAGCGGCAAGATTTGTGACCTGTTGCCACAAGAAAAGGGTAACCAGTGAAGAACAAACAGGGAGAGGCAAAAACAAAAAAGAGACAGAAAGAGGGCTAACTTGATCATATTTCATGTATATTTATGAAGAAAATTGTTAGCTGTTTTGTTATATAAGTTGGGGTAATTATCAGTATATGTATGTATATGTGTGTGTGTGTGTGTGTGTGTGTGTGTGTGTGTGTGTGTGTGTGTGTGTGTGTGTGTGTGTGTGTGTGTGTGTGTGTGTGTGTGTGTGTGTGTGTGTGTGTGTGTGTGTGTGTGTGTGTGTGTGTGTGTGTGTGTAATAATGGGCGATGGCTGCCCTGCTCTAGCAGCATGGTAATGATTGGCTGCCCTGCTCTAGCAGCATGGTAATGATTGGCTGCCCTGCTCTCTGCCTGCAAATAGAACAGAATAGAACAGAGGACTCTGCCGCTCATATATTATATATTACAATAGGAGAGAAAGAGAGGTGGGGGAGAGGGAGAGAGAGCGAGAGACAGAGGGAGAGGGGAGAGAAAGAGAGGTGGGGGAGAGAAGGAGAGGGGGAGAGAAGGAACGGGGAGAGAGAAGGAGAGTGGAGAAAGAGATGAGAACGGGGGAGAGAGAGAGACGGGGAGAGAAGGAGATAGGGGAGAGATGGAGAGAGGGGGGAGAGAAGGATAGGGAAGAGAGAGAGGGCGATTGAGAGAAGAAGGGGAGAAGGAGAGGGGGAGAATAAGAGGGAGAGAGAGAGATGAGGAGGAGAGGGAGGGAGAGAGAGAGAGGAGGGAGAGTGATGAGGAGAAGGATAGGGAGGAGAGAGAGGGGGGGAGAGAGAGATGGGGAGAGAGAGTGGAGAGAATGAGATAGGGGAGAGGCGGAGAGGGGCGGAGAGAAGGATAGGGAAGAGAGAGAGGGGGATTGAGAGAAAGAGGGGAGAAGGAGAGGGGTGAATAAGAGGGAGAGAGGAGGGTGAGAGAGGAGGGAGAGAGAGGGGGGGAGAGAGAGAGGGGGAGAGAGAGAGAGGAGAGGGAGTGATGAGGAGAAGGAGAGCGGGGAGAGAGAAAAGAGGGAGAGAGAGGAGAGAATAAAAAGGCCTGATCGTTTGGAGGGAATTAAAAATAGACCAATACAGACACACCCACACTCACATACACAGTGGCTGTTTCTGCAAGGTATAGAAACATCACCATTACATAACCACTACTGTTGTTGTAGCCTTTCTATAAATGTGTGTACTACTGCCTTTGCCAAGACGCACAGGTTTTTATGGTACACAAGTGGTACACAAGTGGTAATCAGGTGGTAATCAGGTGGTAATCAGGTTGTAATCAGGTGGTAATCAGGTGGTAATCAGGTTGTAATCAGGTGGTAAACAGGTGGTACACAAGTGGTACACAAGTGGTACACAGGTGGTAATCAGGTGGTAAACAGGTGGTAAACAGGTGGTACACAAGTGGTACACAAGTGGTACACAGGTGGTAATCAGGTGGTAAACAGGTGGTAATCAGGTGGTAAACAGGTGGTAGAGGGTTACTGGTTCAAGTCCTGTTCTGACTGTTCCTTCTCAAGCCCTGTAGTACTATTTCTGTAAACACCATGACCCTGTGTGTGTGTTAGGAGAGAGAGAGAGAGAGAGAGAGAGAGAAAGAGAGAGAGAGGGAGAGAGAGAGAGAGAGAGAGAGAGAGAGAGAGAGAGAGAGAGAGAGAGAGAGAGAGAGAGAGAGAGAGAGAGAGAGAGAGAGAGAGAGAGAGAGAGAGAGAGAGAGAGGGAACATTCAGTGTAATTGGATTTGAGAATCTCTAATCCATCAAGTTGTCTACAAAAAAATAATGACACAGTCACACACACTCTCTTACACACATACACACAGACTAAGAGAGAGAGTGTGTGCTTCAGAGAGTATTAATACCCCTTGACTAATTGCACATTTTGTTTTGTTGGAGCCTGAATTCAAAATGGATCTAGGTTTTTTTCTCTTATCCATCTACACACAATACCCCACAATACAAAGTTACAATGTTTTTAGAAATGTTTGCAAATTTATTGAAAATGAAATACAGAAATATCTAATCATATTTGTAGAAGCACCTTTGGCAGCGATTACAGCTTTGAGTCTTTCCGGTTAAGTTTCTAAGAGCTGTCCACACCTGGATTGTGCAACATTTGCCCATTATTATATTCAAAATTATATTAGCTCTGTCAAATTGGTTGTTGATCATAGCTAGACAGACATTTTCAGGTCTGGCCATAGATTTTCAAACTGATTTAAGTCATAACTGTCACGCCCTGACCTTAAAGATCCGTTTTATGTCTCTATTTTGGTTGGTCAGGGCGTGAGTTGGGGTGGGCATTCTATGTTTTTGTTCTATGTTTTCTAATTCTATCTGTTTGGCCAGGTGTGGTTCTCAATCAGAGGCAGCTGTCTATCGATGTCTCTGATTGAGAACCATACTTAGGTAGCATTTTCCCACCTGTGTTTTGTGGGTAGTTGTTTTCTGTTTTTGTGTCTGCACCAGACAGAACTGTTTTGCTTTTGTTCGATTTGTTTTTTTGGATTAAATCATGAACACTTTAAACGCTGCACCTTGGTCCACTCTTCCTTCAGCCTACGATGAATGTTACAATAACTGTAACTAGGCCACTCAGGAACATTCTTGGTAAGCAAGTCTAGCGTAGATTTGGCCTTGTGTTTTAGGTTATTGTCTTGCTGAAAGGTGAATTCATCTCCCAGTGTCTAGGATTTTGCCTGTGTTTAGCTCCATTCCGTTTCTTTTTCATCCTGAAAACTCCCCAGTCCTTAACGATTACAAGCATACCCGTAACATGATGCAGCCACCACTATGCTTAAAAATATGGAGAGTGGTACTTATGAATGTTGTATTGGATTTGCCCCAAACATAACGCTTTGTATTCAGAACAAAAAGTGAATTGCTTTGCTACATTTTTTGCAGTTTCTTTAGTGCCTTGTTGCAAACAGGATGCATGTTTTGGAATTTTTAAATTTTTATTTACCTTGATTTACCTAGGCAAGTCAGTTAAGATCAAATTCTTGTTTACAATGACGGCCTACCCCGGCCAAACACTCCCCTAACCCTGATGATGCTGGGCCAATTGTGTGCCACCCTAAGGGACTCCCGATTCAGGGCAGTTATGATACAGCCTGGGATCAAACCAGGGTCTGTAGTGACGCCTCTAGCAATGCAGTGCCTTAGACCGCTGCGCCACTCGGGAGCCCATATTCTGTACAGGCTTCCTTTTCACTCTGTCAATGATGTTAGTATTGTGGAGTAACTACAATGTTGATCCATCCTCAGTTTCCTCCTATCACAGGCATTAAACTCTAACTGTTTTAAAGTAATCATTGGCCTCATGGTAAAATTCCTGAGCGGGTTCCTTCCTCTCTGGCAACTGAGTTAGGAAGGACACCTGTATCTTTGTAGTAACTGGATGTATTGATACACCATCTTGATGTCTATAGTATTCTCTCTGGTGTGCAATCTGGTTTCCGCTCAGGTTATGGATGTGTCACTGCAACAAATGTCCTCAATGATGTCACCATTGCCTTTGATTCTAAGCAATGTTGTGCTGCTATTTTTATTGACTTGGCCAAAGCTTTTGATACGGTAGACCATTCCATCCTTGTGGGCCGGCTAAGGAGTATTGGTGTCTCTGAGAGGTCTTTGGCCTGGTTTGCTAACTAGCTCTCTCAAAGAGTGCAGTGTATAAAGTCAGAATCTGCTGTTCCAGCCACTGCCTGTCACTAAGGGAGTACCCCAAGGCTCAATCCTAGGCCCCATGCTCTTCTCAATTTACATCAACATAGCTCAGGCAGTAGGAAGGTCTCTCATCCATTCATATGCAGATCAGTCTTATACTCAGCTGGCTCCTCCCCAGATTTGGTGTTAAATGCTCTACAACAAAGCTTTCTTAGTGTCCAACAAGCTTTCTCTACCCTTGACGTTGTTCTGAACACCTCCAAAACAAAGGTCATGTGGTTTGGTAAAAAGAATGCCCCTCTCCCCACAGGTGTGATTACTACCTCTGAGGGTTTAGAGCTTGAGGTAGTCACCTCATACAAGTACTTGGGAGTATGGCTAGATGGTACACTGCCCTTCTCTCAGCACATATTAAAGCTGAAGTTAAATCTAGACTTGGTGTCCTCTATCATAATCGCTCCTCCTTCACCCCAGCTGCCAAATTTGGCCATCAGATTTGCCACCAATGCTCCTTATAGGACACATCACTGCACTCTGTACTCGTCTGTAAACTGGTCATCTCTGTATACCTGTTGCCAGACCCACTGGTTGATGCTGGCTTCCTTACTGTCCCTAGAATTTCTAAGCAAACAGCTGTAGGCAGGGATTTCTCCTGTAGAGTTCCATTTTTATGGAATGGTCTGCCTACCCATGTGAGAGACGCAGATTCTGTCTTGACCTTTAAGTCTTTTTTGAAGACTCATCTCTTCAGTAGGTCCTATGATTGAGTGTAGTCTGGCCCAGGAGTGTGAAGGTGAATGGAAAGGCACTGGAGCAACGAACCGCCCTTGCTGTCTTTGCCTGGCCGGTTCCCCTCTCTCCACTGGGATTCTCTGCCTCAAACCCTATTACAGGCGCTGAATCAATGGCTTACTGGTGCTCTTCCATGCCGTCCCTAGGAGGGGTGCGCCACTTGAGTGGGTTGAGTCACTGACGTGATCTTCCTGTCCGAGTTGGCACCCCCTTTTGGGTCTGTGCTGTGGGGGAGATCTTCGTGGGCTATACTCGGCCTTGTCTCAGGATGGTAAGTTGGTGGTTGAAGATATCCCTCTAGTGGTGTGGGGCTGTGCTTTGGCAAAGTGGGTGGGGTTATATCCTGCCTGTTTGACCCTGTCTGGGGGTATTGTTGGACGGGGCCACAGTGTCTCCCGACCCCTCCTGTCTCAGCCTCCAGTATTTATGCTGCAATAGTTTGTCGGGGGGCTAGGGTCAGGCTGTTATATCTGGAGTATTTCTCCTGTCTTATCTGGTGTCCTGTGGGAATTTAAGTATGCTCTCTCTAATTCTCTCCTTCTCTCTTTCTTTCTCTCTCTCGGAGGACCTGAGCCCTAGGACCATGCCTCAGTACTACCTGGCCTGATGTCTCCTTGCTGTCCCCAGTCCACCTGGTCGTGCTGTTGCTCCAGTTTCAACTGTTCTGCCTGCGGCTATGGAACCCTGACCTGTTCACTGGACTTGCTACCTTGTCCTGGACCTGCTGTTTTCAACTCTCTAGAGACAGCAGGAGGGGTAGAGATACTCTGAATGATCCAACTGACATTAATCCAATCCAAAGCCAACTGACATTAACTCCTGAGGCGCTGACCTGTTGCACCCTCTACAACCACTGTGATTATTATTTGATCTTTCTGGTCATCTATGAACATTTGAACATCTTGGCCATGTTCTGTTATAATCTCCACCCGGCACAACCAGAAGAGGACTGGCCACCCCTCATAGCCTGGTTCCTAGGGAGTTTTTCCTAGCCACTGTGCTTCTACACCTGCATTGCTTGCTGTTTGGGGTTGTAGGCTGGGTTTCTGTACAGCACTTTATGACATCAGCTGATGTAAAAAGGGCTTTATAAATACATTTGATGCTTCTTTATAAAACCCTCTTAGGCCTCACTCCCCTATCTGAGATATCTACTGCAGCACTCATCCTCCACATACAACACCCGTTCTGCCAGTCACATTCTGTTAAAGGTCCCCAAAGCACACACATCCCTGGGATGACATCCCTTGTCTTTTCAGTTTGCTGCAGCTAGCGACTAGAATGAGCTGCAACAAACACTCAAACTGGACAGTTTTATCTCAATCTCTTCATTTAAAGACTCAACCATGGACACTCTTACTGACAGTTGTGGCTGCTTTGCGTGATGTATCGTTGTCTGTGCCCACTAATGTTTGTACCCTGTTTTGAGCTGCTACCATGTTGTGCTGTTGTCATGTGTTGCTGTCTTAGGTCTCTCTTTATGTCGTGTTATGTTGTCTCTTGTCGTGATGTGTGTTTTATCCTATACTTATTTTGTAATTTTAATCCCAGCCTGTCCCCACAGGAGGCCTTTTGGTCGGCTGTCATTGTAAAAAAAAGAATTTGTTCTTAAATGACTTGCCTAGTTAAATAAAGGGCAAATAAAATGAATAACTTCGCCATGCTCAAAGGGATATTTCATGTCTGTTTTTTTATTTGTACCCATCTACCAATAGGTGCTCTTTTCCAAGGTCACTTGGAAACATGTTTGTATTTGAAATTTCACTCATTCTGCTCCAGCCATTACAACGAGCCCTTCCTCCCCAATTAAGGAGCCACCAACCTCCTGTGGTGGGGTACAGAGATGAGGTAGTCTATCAACTCATGTTAAACACTTATTGCTCAGAGTCCAAGCAACATATTATGTGACTGAAGTAAATGTTTACTCCTGAACTTATTTAGAATTGTCATAACAAAGGGTTGAACACTTATTGACTAAAGACATTTCAGACTTTTTTTTTGTAAACACTTCAAAAAGCATAACTCCACTTTGACAGTATTGTGTGGAAGGCCAGTGACAATATACATTTTAAATTCCGGTTGTAAACACATGTGGAGAAAGTCAAGGGGTGTGAATACTCTCTGAAGGTACTGTATGTCGCAGATATTGAGATGGTTGAGGTGAGACTAATGTAGACAAGCTAAATAAAACCAGAGACTTTTTTGACAGACCAGATACTGAACCCAGATCATCTTTGCATTTCAAGACCATCTTAGCCCATTGAGCTAAAGCCTAGGCATTACAACTTGGAGCTAACATGAGTCTTCAGGTCTCAGGCAAGATACTGCACTAACACTGACATGTGTGTATTGTAGCCTGGTAAATTGTGTTTTGAGGGGTACTCTTGATGTTATAGCCTCCTACATGTGTCCTCTGTTAAGGCCTATTCACCGTCAAACCACCGACCAAAACACTGCCGGCTAAGCTCGCCCCTCCCCTTCTACGCGTGCCCGTGGCTCTGAGCGCGCCCCCCACTGTTTCCCTCTTTTCGCGGGGTCCTGCAGTGCCTCCCCTCTCCTCGCCCCCGCGGCGCGCACCCGTTGCTGTAATCTCGTCTGTGTCCGCCAGGAGGCAGTAAGGTTGCAGTGAGAGGCTGCGCCACCAGAACAGCATTACAGCGAGGAAGGCTCCACCAGATGGCAGTTTAGGATTGTTCCTTTCTGCTCCAAGGCGCGGTTCCCGCTTCTCACGACATATTTACAATATTAAATTCTACACACTTTTATCAGATATATCGATTATTTTATTTCGGAAGACAGTAATCGATTGGTCAATGGCCAGTAAAGGTGAGTTTGTTGGTATTTTGGTTGTGTTTTTGGCTTGTGGGAAAGGGGAGACGGGTCTCAGAATCAAGATGGTGGATTCAGAGAGCGAGAGAGGGATGGGGAGAGAGGAGGGGGATGGGTGCTGCTCCGCAAGCTAGCGGAGAGAGCTGGATGTGCTTTCTCTCTTCCCTCTTCGGCTAGCTAGCTACATTGATCGAGGGCCATTAGCAGGAATGTCTCAACATGTCAGATTGCAGGGACGCACGAGAGACTTGACCGATGTGTTTAGCTAGAATCACTTTTAATCACTCGCCCTTAGTTTTCCCGTTACTAAGTCAATGGGTGTGACGTGTTTTTATTGCTCTTGATAGACGGACAGATTCAAAGCGTCAACACAATGTTGTATACAGACTCTTATTGTAACGTTATAGTGCCGCCTGCGCGACCTAGCTAGCTAGCTAACCAGCCAGCCAGACATTGCTATTGTTGCTAGTTAACCCTAATTCATTGCATATGTGTCGGGTTTTCGGATGATATATTTGGGAGCAAGGTAACGTCAGTGTTAGCCAGGTTACTGTCACCAGTGCTATTTGACATCCATCCTTGCCAATATATCACGCCATTCGTAGAGATTCTGCAGAAATTTCACCTGTAACGTTAGGAACATTGTTTCCTGTTTTCCCACCCATTGTTTTGACATGTTACTTATTGTACCGAAATTCAACGTTGGCATTCTTGACAAATTCCAATATTTTGACTAGTAGATTCTTTTTTGTAAGTGCAGCTAGCTAGTTCGCTAACCCACTCCGCCCCTTTCTCTGCTTAAAGAAATTTAGCGGGGAAGTGTGTGAGGGGGATGGGTTCCAAATCCAACCCTGGGTACAGACCAACGCTGCTTGTCTCCATGCTCCCCACTCCAGACCTCACTGTCCCAAGGATCCATTCTTCTGGCAGAAGTCACTTATGGGTTATGAGGATATCTGTTCACTTATACCATTTCAAATCCACATACATCTTTCTTTATTAATGAACTAGGAACTATGGAGTTTGAGAATATTTGGCCAAGTTAGCTAGCTGGCTACTTTAAGCCTAACTCTTTGAAGATTGTGTTAAACACCCAGCTTCACTGTTCTTTGTATAGAGTCTAGAGTCTGATGTTTAGGGTAAAGGATTATACAGCCAGCTTGTGTCCTAGTGATCAATCACGGATTGTCAACAAAGTGGTTATGCAACAAGAGGAGCCATGTGACTTTCCACCAGCAGACTGAACTAGCAGCCTACTGTAGGCTATGCATCCTGTAGGCTATGCATCCTGTAGGCTATGCATCCTGTAGGCTATGCATCCTGGAAGACCAACTAACTACACTGACTGTAAACTACAACTGGTGCTAGAGATACAACACAACTTTATTGTCCCACGTTGTAATGTTCCTTGTCTCCTTTTGCGTAGAACATACAACATAGACTGGCAATATTTAGTACACAGCCATAAAACACCACACACCACAGGCCAGGATATGATCTTCACTTGGCAGGGCTGTTGACACAGTTCTTGGTTGAGTAGTGTGACTTGGTAAGATTTCCAGTGTATGACTAACCTATTACATATGGCAAATCAACTTGAAATGGGAAACGTTTCAATGCAATGGGGTATACATACATTACTTCTCTGAGCAGCCTAGCTATTGACTTTGTTGAGTCAGGGGCTGGGATACAAGTCTACTCACCTAACATTTTAGCAATAGTTCTACAGCACAGATGCTGCCCATCTGCAACAGTCTGAAAGTCTATCTCTTCAGACAGCACCGGTTCTCCTCTACCACCTTGCCTCCTTTCTTACCTGTTGGATTTGTATTGACTTGTATTGACTTGTATTGACTTGTATTGACTTGTATTGCCATCACTTTCACCAGGACTGATTCAGCTCATGACATTGTTGTTTTACGTACTCTAGTTGGATGCACAGATTGTGTCATATATTTTCAGCCCAAAAAAAGTTTGATGTCAAGCCTTGGTTGTGTGGATAAGACTGTCTGCTAAATTACTCAAATGTAATGTTGAGTAGTTTGGGGGGGGGGTCATGGTTTTTGAAGAACACGGAGTAGAAATTCCCTGAAATAGCTTTCCTAATAGCTTAACAATGTTATCCAAAAACATCTGTTGTAAATAGTCTTGGTTTCTAGGCTAATAATGTTTTCACTGAACGTGAACCAGTCATGAAACGCTGCTGTTTACACAAGTTAACTGGAGACTCCAGTCATGGATTAAAAGGCAACGTTACCGCTTCAGACAGCATTAAATCGTTTTTCATATTTTTTTTTATTCCTTTACTACTGCTAATCTGCTCATTTGCATAAACTTGGTCGCCAAGATCATAGTCGCCGACCATTAAGTTGTAGAATGTATTCTTGTCTGCAGCACCCATAGAAACTGGATGGTCTCTGGTAGTTTGACCGTTAGAGGTAGTGCCTGGTATAATCGTGACATTTTGCTAGGCCACATGTAGGACCTTGAGCAAAATATTTAAATTTGTTTAGACCAGGGGAAGCTAGGTGGGGAGCCCTCCATACCTATTCAAAGGCAGGGGAAACACTGGAGTGGCTGTTCTGTAAGGAACGTCAGTGGAAATTGGCGGAAGTTACCGTCGCTCTCTCATTGAAAACAATGACATCCGGTCATCCTGCCGTGGCCCCAGTCCAGTAATCCAGACCAGACTGTTATGCAGCAGTAGGTCAGGCAGAGTCTACATTAAAACGGGTTGGCAACTAGATTCATCCACAGAGCGTTTTTTGTCAGAGGATGGTCGAGGGACCGGAACATCATTCTAATCATTTGAACACTGCAAATTGACCACAACTAAGCCCAAAAAGTGCTTGTATTTTAAAATAACAGTAATTTCATATCTTGGTTACATTGAGACACGAGACATGTCTCTTTTTGTTATTCGTGGGAATAGTTTTTAAAAATGTATTTCACCTTTATTTAACAAGGTAGGCCAGTTGAGAACAAGTTCTCATTTACAACTGCGACCTGGCCAAGATAAAGCAAAGCAGTGCGACACAAACAACAACACAGAGTTCAAATCTGGGAACAGATTTTCTAAGTTAAACTCATTTTAACTGATTTCCTTGTGATTTTGGTCTTTTTTTTGACCCAAAGCTAAAATCCTAAATTATTATATATATATTTTTTACTAAAAACTTTGGGGGTGTGGGCCTGTGTAATGACTAGTATATTTCTAGTAAGTTATTCATTTGTAATAGCTAGTTGATTTGTGCGAATGAACCAGTTTTGATTTGTAACTGAATTAGTATTTTATGATCAGACTAATTACACCATAAATTATACTGTAACATGTTGCCATTATACAGCTCCGGGGCGGTTTCCATGACTTCAGCACACTCAGCCGTGACATTGTTATTGAATCCAGGTGTGTGTGTGTGTGTGTGTGTGTGTGTGGAAAGCATTATTTCAGTTTTAGGGAATGACCAATATCAATCGTGTTCGCTGAAAGAATAGTCCCTACGTCTCTTTAGAATGAGGACATCTTGAAGCTAGCTAAAGCAAATGGTATGTATACAGGGAAGTTGTCTAAAGCAAATGGTATGTATACAGGGAAGCTGTCTAAAGCAAATGGTATGTATACAGGGAAGCTGTCTAAAGCAAATGGTATGTATACAGGGAAGCTGTCTAAAGCAAATGGTATGTATACAGGGAAGCTGTCTAAAGCAAATGGTATGTATACAGGGAAGCTGTCTAAAGCAAATGGTATGTATACAGGGAAGCTGTCAGGACCACTCACAGTAAAATAACAACTTTAGCTTCAATTGGCATTCGAAAAATCTGATGCTATTAGTTAGCTAGCAGGTTCTGGTGTAGTTAGCTAACTGGTTGTGTCGCATAGTAAGCTGTGGTGTAGTTGTGTAGTTGGCTGTGGTGTAGGCCTAGTTTAGCTAGCAGTTTGTGGTGTAATCAGCTAGCGGATGTTTAGCGGGTTGGCTAGCGGATGTTTAGCGGGTTGGCTAGCGGATGTTTAGCGGGTTGGCTAGCGGATGTTTAGCGGGTTGGCTAGCGGATGTTTAGCGGGTTGGCTAGCGGATGTTTAGCGGGTTGGCTAGCGGATGTTTAGCGGGTTGGCTAGCGGATGTTTAGCGGGTTGGCTAGCGGATATTTAGCGGGTTGGCTAGCGGATGTTTAGCGGGTTGGCTAGCGGATGTTCAGCGGGTTGGCTAGCGGATGCTCAGCGGGTTGGCTAGCGGATGCTCAGCGGGTTGGCTAGCGGATGCTCAGCGGGTTGGCTAGCGGATGTTTAGCGGGTTGGCTAGCGGATGTTTAGCGGGTTGGCTAGCGGATGTTTAGCGGGTTGGCTAGCGGATGTTTAGCGGGTTGGCTAGCGGATGTTTAGCGCGTTGGCTAGCGGATGTTTAGCGCGTTGGCTAGCGGGTGTTCAGCGGGTTGGCTAGCGGATGTTTAGCGGGTTGGCTAGCGGATGTTTAGCGGGTTGGCTAGCGGATGTTTAGCGGGTTGGCTAGCGGATGTTTAGCGGGTTGGCTAGCGGATGTTTAGCGGGTTGGCTAGCTGACCTGTAGCATCAGATGGAGAGAGAGAATGTGGGGCTGAAAATGCTCTGAAGCATTCCTGTCCAGCGTTTCGCGTGGTTGTTTAACATCATTCCCTGAGACCTAGCAGACTGGTGTACTTGTTGGCTACTTGGTTCAACACCCAGTTGGCTATGCTAGTGTAACATTAAATAGTATGTATCTAAAGGCATTGAAAGCACACAGTCAAGTATGTTTCAGCACGGTAGCATTGCATCTTAAGCTAACATGATGATGCTGCTAATATTTCTCCAGCCGATGCTTGTCTGGTTTGGTTTTCTAGCACATTATTCTCCAACAATACTACTGCTGGTGACACATTTAATGTGGGCCTACCCTCAGGGGATCAATAAAGTACAGTTACACACACACACACTAACATACACACATACACATTTTACGTCATTGTCTGCCTAGCCTATATCATGCTCCTGAGATTTTCTGGCGGAGAAAGCCGGCTCACACTCAGATTAAGGGTGTGTGTTGTTCACGTCATCTGCCCTCATAGTCTCGTGTGGGATTAAGGGTTTCCCTGTAGCACAGTAGATTAAACTACCCCTTCTAACCCCCAGATTACCAGATTACCCCATTACCATTGTATCAGCAGTGGTCCGGTAAACTACCCTCATGGATGATGAACATTGGCTGCCTGGGACCTGAAGACTAATGTCAGGATGTTTAGGCTTTAGCTGAATGAGATAATGCAATCTTCAGTTGAGTTGAAGAGAAGTCAGAACCTAGGTTCTGTGTCTGGACAGTCACACTAGCACATTGACAACCTGTGTCACTTTCCCCCAGTAGCATCTCAAGGTAAACCAAACACCTTTGGCCAAACAAACACCTGACTTCATAGGCTGACTTCATGACCAGGCTGCAGAGAGCCCTGGATATGCAGTGCTCTTGAACCCAGTCTTTATCTCACACACACATACCGATTCTGCTAGTCACAGTAATGTGTTCTCTGTAGTGAAATGATAACGTTCTGTAGCCTCTTATGTCATTAGGGTATAATAACCTCAGCTGGAGAAATGTGTGTGTGTGTGTGTGTGCCAACAGACAGTGAATGTGGGTCAAGGTGAGAGAGCGAGAAGGGCAGAAAGATGAGAGACAAACTAATGAGTCTCTTGCTCCCCCAGCCCTCCCCTCTCTCCTCCTCTGCTCCCGCTGAACTCCCTTTGTGCTCTCGTTCTCTCCTCCATTTCACTCTCCCTGGCTCTCTCTCTGCGTCTCCATTTTGCGATAGCTGCAGTGAGCCAGGCGGCCATTGCAGAGGGAATCTTCTTTCTTTTCCTTTTTTCTTTCTTTCTCGTTCTTTCTTTCTTGCCTACTGGTATTTCTTGCTTGTTTAGTTGGTTGCTTTTTCCTCTTGAGATTAAAAAAAAAAACATCTTTAGAAACCTTTTTGTTTTTTTATGTAGAGCCTGCAGCCCAAAGCCTGCTCTGTAAAACCCCTGTATTACTGTAGAGCCTGCAACCCAAAGCCTGCTCTGTAAAACCTCTGTATTACTGTAGAGCCTGCAGCCCAAAGCCTGCTCTGTAAAACCTCTGTATTACTGTAGAGCCTGCAGCCCAAAGCCTGCTCTGTAAAACCTCTGTATTACTGTAGAGCCTGCAGCCCAAAGCCTGCTCTGTAAAACCTCTGTATTACTTTAGATCCTGCAGCCCAAAGCCTGCTCTGTAAAACCACTGTATTACTGTAGAGCCTGCAGCCCAAAGCCTGCTCTGTAAAACCCCTGTATTACTGTAGAGCCTGCAGCCCAAAGCCTGCTCTGTAAAACCCCTGTATTACTGTAGAGCCTGCAACCCAAAGCCTACTCTAGAGCTCTGTAAAACCACTGTATGACTGTAGAGCCTGCAACCCAAAGCCTACTCTAGAGCTCTGTAAAACCCCTGTATGACTGTAGAGCCTGCAACCCAAAGCCTACTCTAGAGCTCTGTAAAACCACTGTATTACTGTAGAGCCTGCAACCCAAAGCCTACTCTAGAGCTCTGTAAAACCCCTGTATTACTGTAGAGCCTGCAACCCAAAGCATACTCTAGAGCTCTGTAAAACCACTGTATTACTGTAGAGCCTGCAACCCAAAGCCTACTCTAGAGCTCTGTAAAACCACTGTATTACTGTAGAGCCTGCAGCCCAAAGCCTACTCTAGAGCTCTGTAAAACCACTGTATTACTGTAGAGCCTGCAGCCCAAAGCCTACTCTAGAGCTCTGTAAAACCCCTGTATTACTGTAGAGCCTGCAGCCCAAAGCATACTCTAGAGCTCTGTAAAACCACTGGATTACTGTAGAGGCTCTCTGTAATAGAGACCATGATGCTGCATTATTAAGTGAACCCCCCACTACAGATACCTTAGAGCAGGCCAGGGGAGCTCCACTCATTTGTCAAGGGGACATGAGTTCATTGGCATGATTCAAGGGACCAGAGAATGAAAATTAGGAAGGTATTTTTTTCATTGGCCAATGGGCTGGACACATGTTATTCCCTTATATTACATTTGGCATTTGAGTCATTTAGCAGACGCTCCTATCCAGGACGACTTACAGGAGCAATTAGGGTTAAGTGCCTTGCTCAAGGGCACATTGACAGATTTGTCACCGACACACACGTTCACAACAATATCTACTACGCTGTTGCTTAAAGACTCATTCCATGTGGGATTGGCAGAGAGAAAGAGATGGGGAAGAGTAGGAGAAGGAGAAGATGGACGAATGATGAGTGTGTGAAAGAGAGCGGTTGTGTGTGAGACACTTCATCATGTCATTACCCTTCAGAACAGGGTTCTCCAATAGGCGGCCCACCGGGGATTTTATTTAAAATAAATATATATATACCATACCAGTCGAGTTTGGACACACCTACTCATTCCAGGGTTTTCCTTTATTTTGACTATTTTCTACATTGTAGAATAATAGTGAAGACATCACAACTATGAAATAACACATATGGAATCTCATGTACTAACCAAAAAAGTGTTAAACAAATCAAAATATATTTTTATTTGAGATTTTTCAAGGTAACCACCCTTTACCTTGACAGCTTTGCACCCTCTTGGCATTCTCTCAGCCAGCTTCACCTGGAATGCTTTTCCAACAGTCTTGATCCCACATATGCTGAGCACTTGTTGACTGCTTTTCCTTCTCTGCTGTCCAACTCATCTCAAACCATCTCAATTGAGGTCGGGTGATTGTGGAGGCCAGGCATCTGATGCAGCACTCATTACTCTCCTTCTTGGTCACATAGCTGAAGGCACTGTGTGTGTGTGATATTTTATATATATATATATATCACACACACACACACACACACACACACACACACACACACACACACACAGTGGGGAGAACAAGTATTTGACACACTGGCGATTTTGCAGGTTTTCCTACTTACAAAGCATGTAGAGGTCTGTATTTTTTTATCATAGGTACACTTCAACTGTGAGAGACGGAATCTAAAACAAAAATCCAGAAAATCACATTGTACGATTTTTAAGTAATTAATTTGCATTTTATTGCATGCCGATTTTGCAGGTTATCAAATACTTGTTCTCCCCACTGTATATACATACAGTTGAAGTCGGAAGTGTACATACACTTAGGTTGGAGTCATTAAACCCTGTTTTTCAACCACTCCACAAATGTCTTGTTAACAAACTATAGTTTTGGCAAGTCGGTTAGGACATCTACTTAGTGCTTGACACAAGTAATTTTTCCAACAATTGTTTAAAGAAAGATTATTTCACTTATAAGTCACTGTATCACAATTCCAGTGGGTCAGAAGTTTACATACACTAAGTTGACTGTGCTTTTAAACAGCTTGGAAAATTCCAGGAAATTATGTCATGGCTTTAGAAGCTTCTGATAGGCTAATTGACTAATAAGCTAATCATTTGAGTCAATTGGAGGTGTGGATTTATTTCAAGGCCTACCCTCAAACCCAGTGCCTCTTTGCTTAACATCATGGGAAAATCAAAAGACCTCAGAAAATAAATTGTAGACCTTCACAAGTCTTGTTCGTCCTTGGGAGCAATTTCCAAACGCATGAAAGTACAACGTTCATCTGTACAAACAATAGTACGCAAGTATAAACACCATGGGACCACGCAGCCGTCATACCGCTCAGGGAGGAGACACATTCTGTTTTCTAGAGATGAACGGACTTTGGTGCGAAAAGTGCAAATCAATCCCAGAACAACAGCAAAGGACCTTGCGAAGATGCTGGAGGAAACGGGTACAAAAGTATCTATATCCACAGTAAAACGAGTCCTATATCGACACAACCTGAAAGGCCGCTCAGCAAGAAGGAAGCCACTGCTCCAAAACCACAATAAAAAAGCCAGACTACGGTTTGCAACTGCACACAGTGACAAAGATCATACTTTCTGGAGAAATGTCCTCTGGTCTGATGAAACAAAAATAGAACTGTTTGCCATAATGACCATCGTTATGTTTGGAGAAAAAAGGGGGAGGCTTGCAAGTCGAAGAACACCATCCCAACCGTGAAGTACGGGGGTGGCAGCATCATGTTGTGGGGGTGCTTTGCTGCAGGAGGGACGGGTGGACTTCACAAAATAGATGGCATCAGCAGGGTGGCAAATTATGTGGATATATTGAAGTAACATCTCAAGACGTCAGTCAGGAAGTTAAAGCTTGGTCGCAAATGGGTCTTCTAAACGGACAATGACCCCAAGCATACTTCCAAAGTTGTAGCAAAATGGCTTAAGGACAACAAAGTCAAGATATTGGAGTGGCCATCACAAAGTCCTGACTTCAATCCCATAGAAAATTTGTGGGCAGAACTGCAAAAGCATGTCGGAGCAGGGAGGCCTACAAACCTGACTCAGTTACACCAGCTCTGTCAGGAGGAATGGGACAAAATTCAGCCAACTTATTGTGGGAAGCTTGTGGAAGGCTACCCAAAACATTTGACCCAAGTTAAACAATTTAAAGGCAATGCTACCAAATACTAATTGAGTGTATGTAAACGTCTGACCCACTGAGAATGTGATGAAAGAAATGAAAGCTGAATTAAATAATTCTCTACTATTATTCGGACATTTCACATTCTTAAAATGAAGTGTTATTCCTAACTGACCTAAGACAGGGATTTTTTACTAGGATTAAATGTCAGGAATTGTGAAAAACTGAGTTTAAATGTATTTGGCTAAGGTGTATGTAAACTTCCGACTTCAACTGTACATTTACAAAAGAAACGTACCCTTTTTCAGGACCCTGTCTTTCAAAGATAATTCGTTAAAATCCAAATAACTTCACAGATCTTCATTGTAAAGGGTTTAAACACTGTTTCCCATGCTTGTTCAATGAATCATAAACAATTAATGAACATGCACCTGTGAAACGGTCATTAAGACACTAACAGCTTACAGACGGTAGGCAATTAAGGTCACAGTTATGACAACTTTGGACACTAAAGAGGCCTTTCTACTGACTCTGAAAAACACCAAAAGAAAGATGCCCAGGGTCCCTGCTCATCTGCGTGAATGTGCCTTAGGCATGCTGCAAGGAGGCATGAGGACTGCAGATGTGGCCAGGGCAATAAATTGCAATGTCCGTACTGTGAGACGCCAAAGACAGCGCTACAGGGAGAAAGGAAAGGACAGCTGATCGTCCTCGCAGTGGCAGACCACGTGTAACAACACATGGTACGGTACATTCGAACATCACACCTGCGGGACAGGTACAAGATGGCAACAACAACTGCCCGAGTTACACCAGGAATGTACAATTCCCCCCATCAGTGCTCAAACTGTCCGCAATAGGCTGAGAGAGGCTGGACTGAGGGCTTGAAGGCCTGTTGTAAGGCAGGTCCTCACCAGACATCACCGGCAACAACATCGCCTATGGGCACATTCCCACCGTCGCCTGACCAGACAGGACTGGCAAAAAGTGCTCTTCACTGACGAGTCGCAGTTTTGTCTCACCAGGGGTGATGGTCGGATTTGCGTTTATCGTTGAAGGAATGAGCGTTACACCGAGGCCTGTACTCTGGAGCGGGATCGATTTGGAGGTGGAGGGTCGGTCATGGTCTGGGACGGTGTGTCACAGCATCATCGGACTGAGCTTGTTGTCATTGCCAGCAATCTCAACGCTATTCGTTACAGGGAAGACATCCTCCTCCCTCACGTGGTACCCTTCCTGCAGGCCCATCCTGACATGACCCTCCAGCATGACAATGCCACCAGCCATATTGCTCGTTCTGTGCGTGATATCCTGCAAGACAGGAATGTCAGTGTTCTGCCATGGCCAGCGACGAGCCCGGATCTCAATCCCATTGAGCACGTCTGGGACCTGTTGGATCGGAGGGTGAGGGTTAGGGCCATTCCCCCCAGAAATGTCCGGGAACTTGCAGGTGCCTTGGTGGAGGAGTGGGGTAACATCTCACAGCAAGAACGGGCAAATCTGGTGCAGCCCATGAGGAGGAGATGCACAGCAGTACTTAATGCAGCTGGTGGCCACACCAGATACTGACTGTTACTTTCGATTTTGACCCCCCCCCCCCCCCCCCCTTTGTTCAGGGACACATTATTCAATTTCTGTTAGTCACATGTCTGTGGAACTTGTTCAGTTTATGTCTCAGTTGTTGAGTCTTATGTTCATACAAATGTTTACACATGTTAAGTTTGCTGAAAATAAATGCAGTTGACAGTGAGAGGACGTTTCTTTTTTTTGCTGAGTTTACATACATGCATACATACAGTGCCTTCAGATTCTTTCCACATTTTGGTACAACCTGAATTTAAAATGGATTCAATTTAGATTTTTTTTGTCACTGGTCTACATACAGTACCCCATAATTTCAAAGGGGAATTATGTTTTTAGAAATGTTTACTAATTCATTAAAAATGAAAAGCTGAAATGTCAGTAGTGATTCTACCCATTTGTTATGCCAAGCATAAATAAATTCAGGAGTGAACGTTTCTTAAAACCCTTTGAGCATAGTGAAGTTATTAATTATACTTTGGATGGTGTATCAATACACAACAAAGATACATGCGCCCTTACTAACTCAGTTGCCGGAGAGGAAGGAAACGTCTCAGGGATTTCACCACGAGGTCAATGATAACTTCAAAACAGTTACAGAGTTTAATGGCTGTGATAGGAGAAACCTGAGGATGGGTCAACAACCGTGTAGTTATTCCACAATACTAACCTGAGTGACAGAGTGAAAAGAAGGAAGCCTGTACAGAATAAACATATTACAAAACATGCATCCTGTTTGCAACAAGGAACTAAAGTAATACCGTAAAAAAATGTGGCAAAGCAATTCACTTTTCGTACTGAATACAAAGCGTTTTTTTGTAGCAAATCCATCACAGAGTACCACTCTCCATATTTTCAAGCATAGTGGTGGCTGCATCATGTAATGGGTTTGCTTGTACTTGTTAAGGACTGGAGAGTTTTTCAGGATAAAAAATAAATGGAATGGAGCTAAGCACAGGCAAAATCCTAGAGGAGAACCTGGTTCAGTCTGCTTTCCACCAGACACTGGGATATGAATTCATCTTTCAGCAGGACAGTAACCTAGACAGGAACCAAGGCCAAATCTACACTGGAGCCAAGAAGACAGTAATGTTCCTGAGTGGCCGAGTTTCCGTTTTGACTTAAATCTACTTGATAATATATGTCAAACTGAAAATGGTTGTCTAGCAATGATCAACAACCAATTTGACAGAGCTTGAAGAATTTTGAAAAGAATCATGGGAAAATGTTCCACAATAATCTCTTAGAGACTTACCCAGAAAGACTCAGAGCTGTAATCGCTGCTTCTCCAAGGTTTTGACTCAGGGGTGTGAATACTTATGGAAATGAGATATTTCTGTATTTCATTTTCAATACATTTGCAAAAAATGTCTAAAAACATGTTTGTACTTTGCCATTATAGGGTTGTCATTATTGACTAGATGGGTGAGAATAAAAATAAATGTGAATCCATTTAGAATTCAGGCTGTAACACAACAACATGTGAAATAAGTCAAGGGGCGTGACTGCTTTCTGAAGGCACTGTATCTGTTTGGGATTCTTGCAGTCAAATTATTTATAGCTATGTTCCGACCATCCGCTCAAGGAAAACTCGGCCCGCGGCTGAATGTAATTGGGGACCCCTGCCTTAAGGTGTCTGTCTGCTTCTCCTTCCTTGTATGACTGGGGTCATAACTGGGTTAGGAGAGTTTCATCTCTCTCATTGACCTGCATGGGGATAAAACTGGTCCCTTTCTTTTCCTATCTCTTGTTAATTTATTCTCACTCTTCTCAGACTCTCTTGATCTATATAATTTGATCATCCTCCTCTGCCGTCTCTCTCTCTCTCTGGCATTCCCTTCTCTCAGGTGAAAAGTCTTGTTATTATTACCTCTTAAGGATGCTATGGTCTCTCTCTTTCTCTCTTCCGCGCCAGGCTTGTTGGCTCTCATACAGAACCTCCGAGATAAGAACCCCCACACTGTTCAACTGACAGGGCAGTATTGAGATGAGACAGAAGTAAATAGCTGGAGCAGTCCGTATCATCCCAGTCCTAGCTAGAGCTGGTGTAGTGTGGTTTGAGGACCATGACTGACTCCTCGGATCTCTCTGCCCTTATTTCTCTGGAGTCTACAACTGTTTCAGATCAGAGGACAATAGCAGGCCCAAAAGTCCTCGTCCAAATGACATGGTTTTATGTTTCAGAAAATGGTGTGACATTTCAGAGACTATAATCGTGTTCTTTTTTTTACTAGTTGGCCTAGTTGTCTTGTTCCAGATTGAATGGCCCAGTATTGCAGGCAGCAGTCTGGTAGAGTTGTCTTGTTCCAGATTGAATGGCCCAATAATTTGCAGGCAGCAGTCTGGTAGAGTTGTCTTGTTCCAGATTGAATGGCCCAGTATTGCAGGCAGCAGTCTGGTAGAGTTGTCTTGTTCCAGATTGAATGGCCCAGTAATTTGCAGGCAGCAGTCTGGTAGAGTTGTCTTGTTCCAGATTGAATGGCCCAGTATTGCAGGCAGCAGTCTGGTAGAGTTGTCTTGTTCCAGATTGAATGGCCCAGTAATTTGCAGGCAGCAGTCTGGTAGAGTTGTCTTGTTCCAGATTGAATGGCCCAGTATTACAGGCAGCAGTCTGGTAGAGTTGTCTTGTTCCAGATTGAAGGGCCCAGTATTGCAGGCAGCAGTCTGGTAGAGTTGTCTTGTTCCAGATTGAAGGGCCCAGTATTGCAGGCAGCAGTCTGGTAGAGTTGTCTTGTTCCAGATTGAATGGCCCAGTAATTTGCAGGCAGCAGTCTGGTAGAGTTGTCTTTTTATATGCTGTTTCCCTCTTTCACCTCTGTCTAGTTGCTGTTGGAAACACCTCAGCTGTTTTTTGTTGTTTTGGTTTCGGACAGGATCACTTTATGAGTGATGCTCTTTACAGTGCAGAAGCTTGAATAGTGTGTGTGCAGCATTTTGTGTGGGATCTCTACGAATCTTGTTAAGATGCATTATTGATATAGGCAACACCTTTTCTCTCACTATCACGTTTGTATTTATTTAACCTTTATTTAACTAGGCAAGTCAGTTAAGAACAAATTCTTATTTACACTGACGGCCTAGGGTGTTAACTGCCTTGTTCAGGGGCAGAACGACAGATTCTTACCTTGTCAGCTCGGGGATTCGATCTAGCAACCTTTCGGTTACTGGCCCAACGCTCTAACCACTAGGCTACCTGCCGCCAACATGGAGCTGTCTGAGTGAAGGGTCATGCTCTGCCAAATGATGGGATCTTTTACAGTTGACTGCTGTCTTCCTCCTCCCAAGAGACGTGTTCTCCTCATCTTCAGTGCTGTTAGTTCCCACAGCTTTGTTGGACAGAGGCAGCCTAGTGGCAGTACTCTCTGTCCTTGTTCCCATTATGACAGCATTCTTATGGGCGACTTTATTCAGGTGAAATAGGATTGTATAATGTGGGTAGGTGATAATGTGTTATTATCCACCAGGTCGTTATAGTTGAAAACAGTGGAGATTCTTAACAGCAGTGAAAGGGACTTCTGAGGAATCCCCAGAGATCACAATGGATCTCTTCATCTCTTTTGTGCCTTCTTACCCCCTGTCCCTCTCCTCTTTCCCCCAATCTTCCCCTTCTATCACTCTTTCTCCTCCCCACCCGGTCCCTTCTCACTGATCAGCCAATCAGGGGAGGGGGGGGGGGGGGGCTTATGACCCACACGGGTTGCCATGGCAATGCCTCCCTGCCTCCCGGAGTACATGTCATGCATGTTAAGTGGCTTACACACACACACACACACACACACACAGTTCTATGTGTGTTCAGTCAGACCACAGATGATAAAATATGAGCGCTGGATAACTGTCTGTAACGTGTTATATAAGCCCTCGCTGCCTGCCTCCGTGTGTGTGATCTCTCACATTGATTCTAAGCAGGATCAGCCTATTGTAGCAGAGGAAGCTCTGGTTATTCTGTGTGGTATGACACACACACATTCCTGATGCCACAGCACCACCTGGAATGTCAGGGTGAGTGCTTCAGAGCACTCCAAGCAGTGAAATCACACAATTCCACTCTCTCTGTCTCTCCTTGTGGAGCTGCTCTGCTCCGTGAGAAAAGGACACACACACACACACACACACAAACCTCTCACCCGGGCAGCTCCCAAAGCGGTCAGAGTCCAGTAACTGGAATACAGAGATCACAGGTGTGTGTGTGTGTGTGTGTGTGTGTGTGTGTGTGTGTGTGTGTGTGTGTGTGTGTGTGTGTGTGTGTGTGTGTGTTGGCTGCTCTCTTTTTAACAGTGAACAGACACTCCCTCCAGGCTTCTGTGTGAGAGCGAGATGGATGTTAATTAAGGAGTATTAGTAGCAGTAGTCTTCAGTCGATGGTCAATAACAACTCTGGCAGACACCCATCTCTGGCCTTCTGCCAAGGTGACGCACAGCTTTCAAATACTATCTGAACCCAGTCACACAGATTTCCCCTGTTGCTTTAGCCTTCTTTTGTCCGGAGAGAATCTAGAATTGGGGAGGGAAGGAATCAAGGGAGGAGAGGCAGAGATGGAGAGCACACATTTCAGCCAACAGTGGGACCGTAGTGATCCCTGGAGAGATGCTACTAGAAGTGGTGGTGGTGGTAGGGGGGTTGTACTGCATAATGACAGTAGCTGGTGGTTAGCATTCAGGATTTCCCTCTGTGTTTTTACAGCTCTTCACATCCTACCACCTTTTATTAGTTAACCTCAATGTGTACCATTATATGGTACCCAATATTGGGTAAAAAATATACCGACATTTTCTACTTACAAGTCCAATCAACAATTTACTTTAATCAATCAATAAATTATCATATGTATATTATATACCGGTACAAACGAGCTATATTTTGTATATATTCACAAACCTCAATAAATAAAAGTTGATAGACCTAGCTATAGCTGAGATAAAGCTGAGAATCCACCATCTCTTCCCTCAGCACTTCTCTCTCTGTGACAGACAGACAGAGGGGGGTGTGTGTGCAATGTGCATGTGTTGGTAACAGACTCACTCGGCTGGCGTGCTCAAGCTCTCTCCAGTCTCTCTGTGTGTGAGAACATTTAAATACAGTCTCTCCTAGCCTGCCCCCTACTGTTGTTTTAGCCCAGTCTCAGCCACACACACACACTCACCCTCCATAACACTCCCTAGACACACTCAACAAAGAGACAAAACACCACTTAAACTCACGTTTAACTTATTGAGAGGTTAGATGATTTTTCAAATGATCAAAACCTTGTTAAAGCCGTATAAAGTGTGTTTATGTTGATGGAGGTGAGAGGACTTTGTGGATCATACTGCCATTGGTGGCCAAAGCAGGGTACTGCACCCACTCGTTGATATTTACTGTACTAGGCCTAATATGTAGTAATGACTGTTATTTCTATAAATAGGGCCAGGAGTTTATTCCTATCCAGGCAAGCAAATTGATAGGACAATTAGATCTACGTTAGATCTAACGTATAGCCTATAGAAGGAGCCCTAGAGTTTTCCTGACCTTGCAACCGTGAAAAGCTCTGGGGTCTGACCAGTAAAAAATGATTTTCCCTTTTCATAAAGAATCAGATTTGACAACAAAACATCCTGGGTTTGTTATGGGATTTGTTGTGAAGATCTTTTCAAAGATACTTTTTCTTCACTTTAAGTTGAAATCACTTTGTTTGAAATGATTAGAATTTATAATGTTGTGGTTGAAATTATTAAATGTAATTGGTCAGAATGTTGTTGACATGATTAGCCCTCTTTCTGTTTGAAACGTGCACACTCTCGACACGCCCCCTCTAGACTTTACTGTTGCACTTCCTAAAGTGGCCAGTTGGTGTCTCCCTTTCCACTCTTTCTCCTCTACTCTGCCTGCTTTCTCTCTCCTCCTCCCTACCTTCTATCGCTCCTCTGATACTCACTCTTTCTCCTTTCTCTCCTTTTTTGGTTCTCTTTTTCAAGTTGCGTAAATGTTGAGAATATTACAAACTAAATCACCAGACATTTGTGACAAATGGCTAAACTGTGTGTCTCTCTTTCTAGGGGCTGGTGTGTTGTGAGGTGCTGTGTCCACAGTTTTGAGTGAATTTGGTCACCCCTCTGTAACCCCCCCCCCACACACACGCACACGGTTGACCCCGTACCGAGCCACACCCCTCCCTCCAGCGGACCCTTTCCTGAGGAGACACACCCCGCCCCTGCAGCAGTCAGGATGATCACCTCTGAGCTGCCTGTCCTACAGTGAGTCTTTCCCTGTTGCATCGTCAACCAAAGCCTCATTAAGAGATCACAACACACCCCTGATGCGGTAATTAGTCAAACGCAGGTGTGTGTGTTGTGATCGCTGAGTGTGGGTAGAATTCTGTATGTGTATCCCTCTCAGTATAAGTGTGTGTGTGTGTGTGTGTGTTGCAGGGACTCGTCCAATGAGAGCGGAGCGGCAGACACAGTGAGTCTGAGTGTGAGTGTGAGTGAGCTGGAGGACCCGACAGACACTAAAGGCAAGAAGAAGAGAGGGAGGCCTGGCAGACCACCAGTAAGAACACCTTTCTACAAGGTTCCTTCTCTCTGCATAGTCTCTTCCTGTATATCTGAACCCGTTGCCCCTCCCCCTTTTAGGCAGCCAATAAGAAGCCTCGGAAGTCCCCAGCGGAGAAGGCTACAGGCGGTGCTAAAGGGAGGAAGGCCAATGGGGTCCCTCAGACCAACGGCGAGGGAGGAGACCCCGTCACTCTGTTTGAGGTGGTCAGAATGGGAAAGAGTGCCATGCAGTCTGTGGTTGATGACTGGATCGAGTCGTACAAGCAGGACAGAGACATCGCCTTACTGGACCTCATCAACTTCTTTATCCAGTGTTCTGGCTGCAAAGGTATTACTGTCATAGTCTACTGCTACCTACACACCAGACAATATTCTGATTATATAGGCCTCATTTCCAGGTTGGTTGTATTGTGGTTGTTAAAGGTTGTATTGTGGTTGTTAAAGGTTGTATTGTGGTTGTTAAAGGTTGTATTGTGGTTGTTAAAGGTTGTATTGTGGTTGTTAAAGGTTGTATTGTGGTTGTTAAAGGTTGTATTGTGGTTGTGCGTAACCCTCTTCAGGCACCGTGCGCATCGAGATGTTCCGGAACATGCAGAACGCTGAGATCATCAGGAAGATGACAGAGGAGTTTGACGAGGTAATGCATCAAAGCTGTCATTGGTCGGATGAGGGGGGGATGGGCGGGTGGATATAGACTGACGTGTGTATTAACGTATTGATGTATGTCTAGGACAGTGTCACAACTGCTGATTATAAAAAGGGCATTATAAATACATCTTAATTGATTGACTACCCTCTCACCATGTCCTCACCCCGGTAATAGATCAACATAATGATCATGTTTATCTGTGGTCTGCAGGACAGTGGGGACTACCCTCTCACCATGTCCTCGCCCCGGTAATAGATCAACATATTGATCATGTTTACCTGTGGTCTGCAGGACAGTGGGGACTACCCTCTCACCATGTCCTCGCCCCGGTAATAGATCAACATATTGATCATGTTTATCTGTGGTCTGCAGGACAGTGGGGACTACCCTCTCACCATGTCCTCACCCTGGTAATAGATCAACATATTGATCATGTTTATCTGTGGTCTGCAGGACAGTGGGGACTACCCTCTCACCATGTCCTCGCCCCGGTAATAGATCAACATATTGATCATGTTTATCTGTGGTCTGCAGGACAGTGGGGACTACCCTCTCACCATGTCCTCGCCCCGGTAATAGATCAACATATTGATCATGTTTATCTGTGGTCTGCAGGACAGTGGGGACTACCCTCTCACCATGTCCTCGCCCCGGTAATAGATCAACATATTGATCATGTTTATCTGTGGTCTGCAGGACAGTGGGGACTACCCTCTCACCATGTCCTCACCCCGGTAATAGATCAACATATTGATCATGTTTATCTGTGGTCTGCAGGACAGTGGGGACTACCCTCTCACCATGTCCTCACCCCGGTAATAGATCAACATATTGATCATGTTTATCTGTGGTCTGCAGGACAGTGGGGACTACCCTCTCACCATGCCCGGGCCGCTGTGGAAGAAGTTCCGCTACAACTTCTGTGAGTTCATCTGCGTATTGATACGTCAGTGCCAGTACAGCATCATCTATGATGAGTACCTCATGGACACGGTCATATCCCTCCTCACGGGACTATCTGACTCACAGGTCAGAGCTTTCAGACACACCAGCACACTGGCAGGTAAGAGATTCCCTTTCCCGCTGTCTCTCTCTGTCTCCCTCTCTCTTCTCTCCTCTCTCTATATCGATCTCTGAAAGAACTGGAGACCAGTGTCATTGCTCGGTGTAGATTACACGATCTATCTATAAGTCTCTGTAATATATATTTGTGGTTCGTGAAGATCAGTTGTATTGTGGCCCGGTCTGTCCTCTCCCTCCAGCGATGAAGTTGATGACAGCGTTGGTGAACGTAGCGTTGAACCTCAGTATCCACCAGGACAACACCCAGAGACAGTATGAGGCTGAGAGGAACAAGATGGCCGGAAAACGAGCCAATGAGAAGCTAGAGCTGCTGCTGCAGAAGAGGAAGGAGGTACGTGATTGGTCTGCTGGTGGTTGGAGGAGGGGCTAGGATCCAACACCTGTCATTCCTCTGAAGCAGACCACACACGCTCTGACCTCCTGACTGTCGTTCCTCTGAAACAGACCACACACATACCCTGACTGTCGTTCCTCTGAAACAGACCACACACATACCCTGACTGTCGTTCCTCTGAAGCAGACCACACACGCTCTGACCTCCTGACTGTCGTTCCTCTGAAACAGACCACACACATACCCTGACTGTCGTTCCTCTGAAACAGACCACACACACACCCTGACTGTCGTTCCTCTGAAACAGACCACACACACACCCTGACTGTCGTTCCTCTGAAACAGACCACACACACACCCTGACTGTCGTTCCTCTGAAACAGACCACACACACACCCTGACTGTCGTTCCTCTGAAACAGACCACACACACACACCCTGACTGTCGTTCCTCTGAAACAGACCACACTCTGACCCCCTGACTGTCGTTCCTCTGAAACAGACCACACACACACCCTGACTGTCGTTCCTCTGAAACAGACCACACTCTGACCCCCTGACTGTCGTTCCTCTGAAACAGACCACACTCTGACCCCCTGACTGTCGTTCCTCTGAAACAGACCACACTCTGACCCCCTGACTGTCGTTCCTCTGAAACAGACCACACTCTGACCCCCTGACTGTCGTTCCTCTGAAACAGACCACACACACACCCTGACTGTCGTTCCTCTGAAACAGACCACACTCTGACCCCCTGACTGTCGTTCCTCTGAAACAGACCTCACACACATCCTGACTGTCGTTCCTCTGAAACAGACCACACTCTGACCCCCTGACTGTCGTTCCTCTGAAACAGACCACACACACACCCTGACTGTCGTTCCTCTGAAACAGACCACACACACACTCTGACTGTCGTTCCTCTGAAACAGACCACACACACACCCTGACTGTCGTTCCTCTGAAACAGACCACACACACACCCTGACTGTCGTTCCTCTGAAACAGACCACACACACACCCTGACTGTCGTTCCTCTGAAACAGACCACACACACACCCTGACTGTCGTTCCTCTGAAACAGACCACACACACACCCTGACTGTCGTTCCTCTGAAACAGACCACACACACACCCTGACTGTCGTTCCTCTGAAACAGACCACACACACACCCTGACTGTCGTTCCTCTGAAACAGACCACACACACACCCTGACTGTCGTTCCTCTGAAACAGACCACACACACACCCTGACTGTCGTTCCTCTGAAACAGACCACACACACACCCTGACTGTCGTTCCTCTGAAACAGACCACACACACACCCTGACTGTCGTTCCTCTGAAACAGACCACACACACACCCTGACTGTCGTTCCTCTGAAACAGACCACACACACACCCTGACTGTCGTTCCTCTGAAACAGACCACACACACACCCTGACTGTCGTTCCTCTGAAACAGACCACACACACACCCTGACTGTCGTTCCTCTGAAACAGACCACACACATACCCTGACTGTCGTTCCTCTGAAACAGACCACACACATACCCTGACTGTCGTTCCTCTGAAACAGACCACACACATACCCTGACTGTCGTTCCTCTGAAACAGACCACACACATACCCTGACTGTCGTTCCTCTGAAACAGACCACACACATACCCTGACTGTCGTTCCTCTGAAACAGACCACACACACACACCCTGACTGTCGTTCCTCTGAAACAGACCACACACACACACTCTGACTGTCGTTCCTCTGAAACAGACCACACACACACACTCTGACTGTCGTTCCTCTGAAACAGACCACACACGCACTCTGACTGTCGTTCCTCTGAAACAGACCACACACGCACTCTGACTGTCGTTCCTCTGAAACAGACCACACACGCACTCTGACTGTCGTTCCTCTGACACAGACCACACACGCACTCTGACTGTCGTTCCTCTGACACAGACCACACACGCACTCTGACTGTCGTTCCTCTGACACAGACCACACACGCACTCTGACTGTCGTTCCTCTGACACAGACCACACACGCACTCTGACTGTCGTTCCTCTGACACAGACCACACACGCACTCTGACTGTCGTTCCTCTGACACAGACCACACACGCACTCTGACTGTCGTTCCTCTGACACAGACCACACACGCACTCTGACTGTCGTTCCTCTGACACAGACCACACACGCACTCTGACTGTCGTTCC
The DNA here is from genome assembly GCF_029448725.1 of Salvelinus fontinalis. Lineage (NCBI taxonomy): Eukaryota > Metazoa > Chordata > Actinopteri > Salmoniformes > Salmonidae > Salvelinus > Salvelinus fontinalis. The sequence goes on from NC_074671.1 coordinate 55,476,001, forward strand.
TCTGACACAGACCACACACGCACTCTGACTGTCGTTCCTCTGACACAGACCACACACGCACCCTGACTGTCGTTCCTCTGACACAGACCACACACGCACCCTGACTGTCGTTCCTCTGAAACAGACCACACACGCCCCCTTGTCTGTCGTTCCTCTGAAACAGACCACACACGCACCCTGACTGTCGTTCCTCTGAAACAGACCACACACGCACCCTGACTGTCGTTCCTCTGAAACAGACCACACACGCACCCTGACTGTCGTTCCTCTGAAACAGACCACACACGCACCCTGACTGTCGTTCCTCTGAAACAGACCACACACGCACCCTGACTGTCGTTCCTCTGAAACAGACCACACACGCACCCTGACTGTCGTTCCTCTGAAACAGACCACACACATACCCTGACTGTCGTTCCTCTGAAACAGACCACACACACACCCTGACTGTCGTTCCTCTGAAACAGACCACACACACACCCTGACTGTCGTTCCTCTGAAACAGACCACACACGCACCCTGACTGTCGTTCCTCTGAAACAGACCACACACGCACCCTGACTGTCGTTCCTCTGAAACAGACCACACACGCACCCTGACTGTCGTTCCTCTGACACAGACCACACACGCACCCTGACTGTCGTTCCTCTGAAACAGACCACACACGCACCCTGACTGTCGTTCCTCTGAAACAGACCACACACGCACCCTGACTGTCGTTCCTCTGAAACAGACCACACACGCACCCTGACTGTCGTTCCTCTGAAACAGACCACACACGCACCCTGACTGTCGTTCCTCTGAAACAGACCACACACATACCCTGACTGTCGTTCCTCTGAAACAGACCACACACATACCCTGACTGTCGTTCCTCTGAAACAGACCACACACATACCCTGACTGTCGTTCCTCTGAAACAGACCACACACATACCCTGACTGTCGTTCCTCTGAAACAGACCACACACATACCCTGACTGTCGTTCCTCTGAAACAGACCACACACACACTCTGACTGTCGTTCCTCTGAAACAGACCACACACACACTCTGACTGTCGTTCCTCTGAAACAGACCACACACACACACCCTGACTGTCGTTCCTCTGAAACAGACCACACACACACTCTGACTGTCGTTCCTCTGAAACAGACCACACACACACTCTGACTGTCGTTCCTCTGAAACAGACCACACACGCACTCTGACTGTCGTTCCTCTGACACAGACCACACACGCACTCTGACTGTCGTTCCTCTGACACAGACCACACACGCACTCTGACTGTCGTTCCTCTGACACAGACCACACACGCACTCTGACTGTCGTTCCTCTGACACAGACCACACACGCACTCTGACTGTCGTTCCTCTGACACAGACCACACACGCACTCTGACTGTCGTTCCTCTGACACAGACCACACACGCACTCTGACTGTCGTTCCTCTGACACAGACCACACACGCACTCTGACTGTCGTTCCTCTGACACAGACCACACACGCACTCCGACTGTCGTTCCTCTGACACAGACCACACACGCACTCCGACTGTCGTTCCTCTGACACAGACCACACACGCACTCTGACTGTCGTTCCTCTGACACAGACCACACACGCACTCTGACTGTCGTTCCTCTGACACAGACCACACACGCACTCTGACTGTCGTTCCTCTGACACAGACCACACACGCACTCTGACTGTCGTTCCTCTGACACAGACCACACACGCACTCTGACTGTCGTTCCTCTGACACAGACCACACACGCACTCTGACTGTCGTTCCTCTGACACAGACCACACACGCACTCTGACTGTCGTTCCTCTGACACAGACCACACACGCACTCTGACTGTCGTTCCTCTGACACAGACCACACACGCACTCTGACTGTCGTTCCTCTGACACAGACCACACACGCACTCTGACTGTCGTTCCTCTGACACAGACCACACACGCACTCTGACTGTCGTTCCTCTGACACAGACCACACACGCACTCTGACTGTCGTTCCTCTGACACAGACCACACACGCACCCTGACTGTCGTTCCTCTGACACAGACCACACACACGCACCCTGACTGTCGTTCCTCTGAAACAGACCACACACACGCACCCTGACTGTCGTTCCTCTGAAACAGACCACACACACGCACCCTGACTGTCGTTCCTCTGAAACAGACCACACACACACCCTGACTGTCGTTCCTCTGAAACAGACCACACACACACCCTGACTGTCGTTCCTCTGAAACAGACCTCACACACACCCTGACTGTCGTTCCTCTGAAACAGACCACACACACACCCTGACTGTCGTTCCTCTGAAACAGACCACACACACACCCTGACTGTCGTTCCTCTGAAACAGACCACACACACACCCTGACTGTCGTTCCTCTGAAACAGACCACACACACACCCTGACTGTCGTTCCTCTGAAACAGACCACACACACACCCTGACTGTCGTTCCTCTGAAACAGACCACACACACACCCTGACTGTCGTTCCTCTGAAACAGACCACACACACACCCTGACTGTCGTTCCTCTGAAACAGACCACACACACACCCTGACTGTCGTTCCTCTGAAACAGACCACACACACACCCTGACTGTCGTTCCTCTGAAACAGACCACACACACACCCTGACTGTCGTTCCTCTGAAACAGACCACACACACACCCTGACTGTCGTTCCTCTGAAACAGACCACACACACACCCTGACTGTCGTTCCTCTGAAACAGACCACACACACACCCTGACTGTCGTTCCTCTGAAACAGACCACACACACACCCTGACTGTCGTTCCTCTGAAACAGACCACACACACACCCTGACTGTCGTTCCTCTGAAACAGACCACACACACACCCTGACTGTCGTTCCTCTGAAACAGACCACACACACACCCTGACTGTCGTTCCTCTGAAACAGACCACACACACACCCTGACTGTCGTTCCTCTGAAACAGACCACACACATACCCTGACTGTCGTTCCTCTGAAACAGACCACACACATACCCTGACTGTCGTTCCTCTGAAACAGACCACACACATACCCTGACTGTCGTTCCTCTGAAACAGACCACACACATACCCTGACTGTCGTTCCTCTGAAACAGACCACACACATACCCTGACTGTCGTTCCTCTGAAACAGACCACACACATACCCTGACTGTCGTTCCTCTGAAACAGACCACACACACACACTCTGACTGTCGTTCCTCTGAAACAGACCACACACACACACTCTGACTGTCGTTCCTCTGAAACAGACCACACACGCACTCTGACTGTCGTTCCTCTGAAACAGACCACACACGCACTCTGACTGTCGTTCCTCTGACACAGACCACACACGCACTCTGACTGTCGTTCCTCTGACACAGACCACACACGCACTCTGACTGTCGTTCCTCTGACACAGACCACACACGCACTCTGACTGTCGTTCCTCTGACACAGACCACACACGCACTCTGACTGTCGTTCCTCTGACACAGACCACACACGCACTCTGACTGTCGTTCCTCTGACACAGACCACACACGCACTCTGACTGTCGTTCCTCTGACACAGACCACACACGCACTCTGACTGTCGTTCCTCTGACACAGACCACACACGCACTCTGACTGTCGTTCCTCTGACACAGACCACACACGCACTCTGACTGTCGTTCCTCTGACACAGACCACACACGCACTCTGACTGTCGTTCCTCTGACACAGACCACACACGCACCCTGACTGTCGTTCCTCTGACACAGACCACACACGCACCCTGACTGTCGTTCCTCTGAAACAGACCACACACGCACCCTGACTGTCGTTCCTCTGAAACAGACCACACACGCACCCTGACTGTCGTTCCTCTGAAACAGACCACACACGCACCCTGACTGTCGTTCCTCTGAAACAGACCACACACGCACCCTGACTGTCGTTCCTCTGAAACAGACCACACACGCACCCTGACTGTCGTTCCTCTGAAACAGACCACACACGCACCCTGACTGTCGTTCCTCTGAAACAGACCACACACGCACCCTGACTGTCGTTCCTCTGAAACAGACCACACACACACCCTGACTGTCGTTCCTCTGAAACAGACCACACACACACCCTGACTGTCGTTCCTCTGAAACAGACCACACACGCACCCTGACTGTCGTTCCTCTGAAACAGACCACACACGCACCCTGACTGTCGTTCCTCTGAAACAGACCACACACGCACCCTGACTGTCGTTCCTCTGACACAGACCACACACGCACCCTGACTGTCGTTCCTCTGAAACAGACCACACACGCACCCTGACTGTCGTTCCTCTGAAACAGACCACACACGCACCCTGACTGTCGTTCCTCTGAAACAGACCACACACGCACCCTGACTGTCGTTCCTCTGAAACAGACCACACACGCACCCTGACTGTCGTTCCTCTGAAACAGACCACACACACACCCTGACTGTCGTTCCTCTGAAACAGACCACACACATACCCTGACTGTCGTTCCTCTGAAACAGACCACACACATACCCTGACTGTCGTTCCTCTGAAACAGACCACACACATACCCTGACTGTCGTTCCTCTGAAACAGACCACACACATACCCTGACTGTCGTTCCTCTGAAACAGACCACACACACACTCTGACTGTCGTTCCTCTGAAACAGACCACACACACACTCTGACTGTCGTTCCTCTGAAACAGACCACACACACACTCTGACTGTCGTTCCTCTGAAACAGACCACACACACACACCCTGACTGTCGTTCCTCTGAAACAGACCACACACACACTCTGACTGTCGTTCCTCTGAAACAGACCACACACACACTCTGACTGTCGTTCCTCTGAAACAGACCACACACGCACTCTGACTGTCGTTCCTCTGACACAGACCACACACGCACTCTGACTGTCGTTCCTCTGACACAGACCACACACGCACTCTGACTGTCGTTCCTCTGACACAGACCACACACGCACTCTGACTGTCGTTCCTCTGACACAGACCACACACGCACTCTGACTGTCGTTCCTCTGACACAGACCACACACGCACTCTGACTGTCGTTCCTCTGACACAGACCACACACGCACTCTGACTGTCGTTCCTCTGACACAGACCACACACGCACTCTGACTGTCGTTCCTCTGACACAGACCACACACGCACTCCGACTGTCGTTCCTCTGACACAGACCACACACGCACTCCGACTGTCGTTCCTCTGACACAGACCACACACGCACTCCGACTGTCGTTCCTCTGACACAGACCACACACGCACTCTGACTGTCGTTCCTCTGACACAGACCACACACGCACTCTGACTGTCGTTCCTCTGACACAGACCACACACGCACTCTGACTGTCGTTCCTCTGACACAGACCACACACGCACTCTGACTGTCGTTCCTCTGACACAGACCACACACGCACTCTGACTGTCGTTCCTCTGACACAGACCACACACGCACTCTGACTGTCGTTCCTCTGACACAGACCACACACGCACTCTGACTGTCGTTCCTCTGACACAGACCACACACGCACTCTGACTGTCGTTCCTCTGACACAGACCACACACGCACTCTGACTGTCGTTCCTCTGACACAGACCACACACGCACTCTGACTGTCGTTCCTCTGACACAGACCACACACGCACCCTGACTGTCGTTCCTCTGACACAGACCACACACACGCACCCTGACTGTCGTTCCTCTGAAACAGACCACACACACGCACCCTGACTGTCGTTCCTCTGAAACAGACCACACACACGCACCCTGACTGTCGTTCCTCTGAAACAGACCACACACACACCCTGACTGTCGTTCCTCTGAAACAGACCACACTCTGACCCCCTGACTGTCGTTCCTCTGAAACAGACCTCACACACACCCTGACTGTCGTTCCTCTGAAACAGACCTCACACACACCCTGACTGTCGTTCCTCTGAAACAGACCACACACACACCCTGACTGTCGTTCCTCTGAAACAGACCACACACACACCCTGACTGTCGTTCCTCTGAAACAGACCACACACACACCCTGACTGTCGTTCCTCTGAAACAGACCACACACACACCCTGACTGTCGTTCCTCTGAAACAGACCACACACACACCCTGACTGTCGTTCCTCTGAAACAGACCACACACACACCCTGACTGTCGTTCCTCTGAAACAGACCACACACACACCCTGACTGTCGTTCCTCTGAAACAGACCACACACACACCCTGACTGTCGTTCCTCTGAAACAGACCACACACACACCCTGACTGTCGTTCCTCTGAAACAGACCACACACACACCCTGACTGTCGTTCCTCTGAAACAGACCACACTCTGACCCCCTGACTGTCGTTCCTCTGAAACAGACCACACACACACTCTGACTGTCGTTCCTCTGAAACAGACCACACACACACTCTGACTGTCGTTCCTCTGAAACAGACCACACACGCACTCTGACTGTCGTTCCTCTGAAACAGACCACACACGCACCCTGACTGTCGTTCCTCTGAAACAGACCACACTCTGACCCCCTGACTGTCGTTCCTTTGAAACAGACCACACACACACTCTGACTGTCGTTCCTCTGAAACAGACCACACACACACTCTGACTGTCGTTCCTCTGAAACAGACCACACACGCACTCTGACTGTCGTTCCTCTGAAACAGACCACACACGCACCCTGACTGTCGTTCCTCTGAAACAGACCACACTCTGACCCCCTGACTGTCGTTCCTTTGAAACAGACCACACACACACTCTGACTGTCGTTCCTCTGAAACAGACCACACACGCACCCTGACTGTCGTTCCTCTGACACAGACCACACACGCACCCTGACTGTCGTTCCTCTGACACAGACCACACACGCACCCTGACTGTCGTTCCTCTGAAACAGACCACACACACGCACCCTGACTGTCGTTCCTCTGAAACAGACCACACACACACCCTGACTGTCGTTCCTCTGAAACAGACCACACTCTGACCCCCTGACTGTCGTTCCTCTGAAACAGACCACACTCTGACCCCCTGACTGTCGTTCCTCTGAAACAGACCACACTCTGACCCCCTGACTGTCGTTCCTCTGAAACAGACCACACTCTGACCCCCTGACTGTCGTTCCTCTGAAACAGACCACACACACACCCTGACTGTCGTTCCTCTGAAACAGACCACACTCTGACCCCCTGACTGTCGTTCCTCTGAAACAGACCACACTCTGACCCCCTGACTGTCGTTCCTCTGAAACAGACCACACACACACCCTGACTGTCATTCCTCTGAAACAGACCACACACACACCCTGACTGTCGTTCCTCTGAAACAGACCACACACACACCCTGACTGTCGTTCCTCTGAAACAGACCACACACACACCCTGACTGTCGTTCCTCTGAAACAGACCACACACACACCCTGACTGTCGTTCCTCTGAAACAGACCACACACACACCCTGACTGTCGTTCCTCTGAAACAGACCACACACACACTCTGACTGTCGTTCCTCTGAAACAGACCACACACACACTCTGACTGTCGTTCCTCTGAAACAGACCACACACACACTCTGACTGTCGTTCCTCTGAAACAGACCACACACACACACCCTGACTGTCGTTCCTCTGAAACAGACCACACACACACTCTGACTGTCGTTCCTCTGAAACAGACCACACACACACCCTGACTGTCGTTCCTCTGAAACAGACCACACTCTGACCCCCTGACTGTCGTTCCTCTGAAACAGACCACACACACACTCTGACTGTCGTTCCTCTGAAACAGACCACACACATACCCTGACTGTCGTTCCTCTGAAACAGACCACACACACACTCAGACTGTCGTTCCTCTGAAACAGACCACACACATACCCTGACTGTCGTTCCTCTGAAACAGACCACACACGCACTCTGACTGTCGTTCCTCCACAGCTCCAGGAGAACCAGGATGAGATTGAGAACATGATGAACTCTATCTTCAAAGGAATCTTTGTCCACCGCTACAGGTACACACACACACACACATATACACACACACACACATATACACACACACACACACACACACACACACAGTAATGAAAGCAGTGATGATGACGTTGGGGTGTGTTTCAGGGATGCTATAGCTGAGATCAGAGCTATCTGTATTGAGGAGATTGGAGTTTGGATGAAGATGTACTCTGACGCCTTCCTCAACGACAGCTACCTGAAATATGTAGGATGGACCTTACACGACCGGGTAGGCGCGCGCGCGCACACATACACACACACACAGGGGCATGCACATACACTTACACTCTCTGTCTCCTCTGTCTGTCTCTCTGTCTCCTCTCTCTGTCTCTCTCTCTGTGCGTAGCAAGGCGAGGTACGTCTGAAGTGTTTGAAGGCCCTCCAGAACCTGTACACCAACAGAGAGCTGTTTCCCAAACTGGAGCTGTTCACCAACCGCTTCAAGGACCGCATCGTGTCCATGACTCTGGATAAGGAGTATGACGTGGCTGTGGAGGCTATTAGACTGATCACGCTCATCCTGCAGTACGTATCAACACACACACACACACGTTTACATATCAACACACACACACACACGTTTACATATCAACACACACACACACACACGTTTACATATCAACACACACACACACACGTTTACATATCAACACACACACACACACGTTTACATATCAACACACACACACACACGTTTACATATCAACACACACACACACACGTTTACATATCAACACACACACACAGGTTTACACATCAACACAAACACACGCACGTTTACACATCAACACAAACACACGCACGTTTACACATCAACACAAACACACGCACGTTTACACGTCAACACAAACACACGCACGTTTACACGTCAACACAAACACACGCACGTTTACACGTCAACACAAACACACGCACGTTTACACGTCAACACAAACACACGCACGTTTACACGTCAACACAAACACACGCACGTTTACACGTCAACACAAACACACGCACGTTTACACGTCAACACAAACACACGCACGTTTACACGTCAACACAAACACACGCACGTTTACACGTCAACACAAACACACGCACGTTTACACGTCAACACAAACACACGCACGTTTACACGTCAACACAAACACACGCACGTTTACACGTCAACACAAACACACGCACGTTTACACGTCAACACAAACACACGCACGTTTACACGTCAACACAAACACACGCACGTTTACACGTCAACACAAACACACGCACGTTTACACGTCAACACAAACACACGCACGTTTACACGTCAACACAAACACACGCACGTTTACACGTCAACACAAACACACGCACGTTTACACGGCAACACAAACACACGCACGTTTACACGGCAACACAAACACACGCACGTTTACACGGCAACACAAACACACGCACGTTTGCACGGCAACACAAACACACGCACGTTTGCACGGCAACACAAACACACGCACGTTTGCACGTCAACACAAACACACGCACGTTTGCACGTCAACACAAACACACGCACGTTTGCACGTCAACACAAACACACGCACGTTTGCACGTCAACACAAACACACGCACGTTTGCACGTCAACACAAACACACGCACGTTTGCACGTCAACACAAACACACGCACGTTTGCACGTCAACACAAACACACGCACGTTTGCACGTCAACACAAACACACGCACGTTTACACGTCAACACAAACACACGCACGTTTACACGTCAACACAAACTCACGCACGTTTACACGTCAACACCAACACACGCACGTTTACACGTCAACACCAACACACGCACGTTTACACGTCAACACAAACACACGCACGTTTACACGTCAACACAAACACACGCACGTTTACACGTCAACACAAACACACGCACGTTTACACGTCAACACAAACACACGCACGTTTACACGTCAACACAAACACACGCACGTCAACACAAACACACGCACGTCAACACAAACACACGCACGTCAACACAAACACACGCACGTCAACACAAACACACGCACGTCAACACAAACACACGCACGTCAACACAAACACACGCACGTTTACACGTCAACACAAACACACGCACGTTTACACGTCAACACAAACACACGCACGTTTACACGTCAACACAAACACACGCACGTTTACACGTCAACACAAACACACGCACGTTTACACGTCAACACAAACACACGCACGTTTACACGTCAACACAAACACACGCACGTTTACACGTCAACACAAACACACGCACGTTTACACGTCAACACAAACACACGCACGTTTACACGTCAACACAAACACACGCACGTTTACACGTCAACACAAACACACGCACGTTTACACGTCAACACAAACACACGCACGTTTACACGTCAACACAAACACACGCACGTTTACACGTCAACACAAACACACGCACGTTTACACGTCAACACAAACACACGCACGTTTACACGTCAACACAAACACACGCACGTTTACACGTCAACACAAACACGTCTACACGTCAACACAAACACACGCACGTTTACACGTCAACACAAACACGCACGTTTACACGTCAACACAAACACGCACGTTTACACGTCATCACAAACACACGCACGTTTGCACATCATCACAAACACACGCACGTTTGCACATCAACACAAACACACGCACGTTTGCACATCAACACACACTCGTATAATGAGACCCTGTGTGCTTATTGTAACGGTTTGGGATTGGCTGCGGCGTTTAATGTAACTATTTGTGATTGGTTGTTCTAGGGGCAGCGAGGATGCGTTGTCCAATGAGGACTGCGAGAATGTCTACCACCTGGTTTACTCCGCCCACAGACCTGTCGCCGTGGCAGCAGGAGAGTTTCTGCACAGGAAGTGAGTCTGCCTGCCTGTCTGAGCGTTGGAATCCAACCGATAAATCCATTCCGCGATTTATTATTGGCCGATTATCGACCTTTTCCAGCAACATTCCACTTTGTGTGCAGGTTGTTCAGCAGACACGACCCCCAGGCAGAGGAGGAGTTGGCTAAGAGGAGAGGGAGGAGCAGCCCCAACGGCAACCTCCTCCGCATGCTGGTGCTGTTCTTCTTGGAGAGTGAGCTTCATGAACATGCAGCCTATCTGGTGGACTCTCTGTGGGAGAGTTCTCAGGAGCTGCTGAAGGACTGGGAGTGTATGACTGAATTACTGCTGGAGGAGCCTGTACAAGGAGAGGAGGGTGAGGACCACACGTCTCTAGATCTTTACCATAACTCACTGGGTGTCTGTTTATGTCGCGGTAGTTGTTTATCGCAGTATCTGTTTATAAAGAGTTGATTGACGGTCAGACTGTGATCTCTCTCTCCTCTATCTCATCACAGTGCTGTCAGACAGACAGGAGAATTCCCTGATAGAGTTGATGGTGTGCACCATCCGGCAGGCAGCAGAGGCTCACCCACCCGTCGGCAGGGGCACCGGGAAGCGGGTTCTCACGGCGAAGGAGAGGAAGACTCAGATCGACGACAAGAACAAACTGACAGAACACTTCATCATGGCCCTGCCCATGCTCCTGTCCAAGTACCAGGCCGACTCTGAGAAGGTGGCTAACCTGCTACAGATCCCCATGTTCTTTGACCTGGACGTGTACAGCGCTGGGCGTATGGAGAAGGTAGGAGTGTGAGTGAGACAGAACGTGTGCGTGCAAGAGGCCTAGTTAACATTTTTGTGTGTGAGGTTTTCTTTATGGTGACTGTACGGTAGTTACTGACCTTCCCTCCCTCCCTCCCTCCCTCCCTCCCTCCCTCTCTCTCTCTCCCTCTCTCTCCCTCTCTCTCCCTCTCTCTCCCTCTCTCTCCCTCTCTCTCCCTCTCTCTCCCTCTCTCCCTCTCCCTCTCCCTCTCCCTCTCCCTCTCCCTCTCCCTCTCCCTCTCTCTCTCTCTCCCTCTCCCTCTCCCCCTCTCTCCCCCTCTCTCCCCCTCTCTCCCTCTCTCTCCCCCTCTCTCCCCCTCTCTCCCCCTCTCTCCCCCTCTCTCCCTCTCTCTCCCTCTCTCTCCCTCTCTCTCCCTCTCTCTCCCCCTCTCTCCCCCTCTCTCCCCCTCTCTCCCTCTCTCTCCCTCTCTCTCTCTCTCTCTCTCTCTCTCTCTCTCTCTCTCTCTCTCTCTCTCTCTCCCTCTCCCTCTCCCTCTCCCTCTCTCTCCCTCTCTCTCCCTCTCTCTCCCTCTCTCTCCCTCCTTCTCCCAGCACCTAGATGCCTTACTGAAGCAGATCCGCCTGGTGGTAGAGAAACACATTGAGACAGACGTGCTGGAGGCCTGCAGCAAGACTTACAGCATCCTGTGTTCTGAAGAGTACACCATCATGAACAGAGTGGACATCGCCCGCTCGCAACTCATCGACGAGATGACGGACCGCTTCACACACTCCGTAGAAGACCTGCTGCAAGAGGCCGAGGAGGCCGACGACGACGACATCTACAATGTTCTGTCGACCCTCAAGAGACTCACGGCCTTCCACAAGTAAGACCCTTCTTCCTCTGTCTCCTTTCAAGTAGGACCCTCGCTCCTTCTCTCCGTCCCTCTCAGTAAGTCATAAATATAAAGGTCCTCCCTAGACTCTGACTGGTGTGTGTGTGTGTGTGTGTGTGTTCCCAGTGCTCATGACCTGACGCGGTGGGACCTGTTTGGTAGCTGCTACAGGTTGTTGAAGGCTGGTATTGAGCAGGGGGCCATGCCAGAGCAGATTGCTGTCCAGGCCCTGCAGTGTTCCCACTACTCCATACTGTGGCAGCTGGTGAAGATCACAGAGGGAACTCCTAGTAAGGAGGACCTGGTGGCTCTGAGGAGAGTGGTGAAGTCCTTCCTGGCTGTCTGTCAGCAGTGTCTGTCCAATGTCAACACACCTGTCAAAGAACAGGTACGAACCAGTTTGCACCTGTTGGACCAGTCTCACTCCAGTTCAATAAACCAGTCTCACTCCAGTTCAGTTCAATAAACCAGACTCACTCCAGTTACACCTGTTAGACTAGTCTCACTCCAGTTACACCTGTTAGACTAGTCTCACTCCAGTTACACCTGTTAGACTAGTCTCACTCCAGTTACACCTGTTAGACTAGTCTCACTCCAGTTACACCTGTTAGACTAGTCTCACTCCAGTTACACCTGTTAGACTAGTCTCACTCCAGTTACACCTGTTAGACTAGTCTCACTCCAGTTACACCTGTTAGACTAGTCTCACTCCAGTTACACCTGTTAGACTAGTCTCACTCCAGTTACACCTGTTAGACTAGTCTCACTCCAGTTACACCTGTTAGACTAGTCTCACTCCAGTTACACCTGTTAGACTAGTCTCACTCCAGTTACACCTGTTAGACTAGTCTCACTCCAGTTACACCTGTTAGACTAGTCTCACTCCAGTTACACCTGTTAGACTAGTCTCACTCCAGTTACACCTGTTAGACTAGTCTCACTCCAGTTACACCTGTTAGACTAGTCTCACTCCAGTTACACCTGTTAGACCAGTCTCACTCCAGTTTAAATTGATGATAAGAGCAGTGTGTGTCCTTTCCCTGCTACCCCAGTCTCAAACCAGTTTACACCTACCTGTTCAACCAGTCTTTTTCAAGTTCAGTAAACCAGTCTCAAACCAGTTTAAACTCCAGTTTACACCTCTTCGACTAGTCTCACTCCAGTTTAAATTTATGATGATGATGGTGGTGATGAAGAAGGGTGTTAATGATGATGTGTTCCCTCCCTGTACAACAGGCCTTCATGTTGTTGTGTGACCTGCTGATGGTCTTCAGTCACCAGTTGGTCTCTGGGGGCAGAGAAGGCCTGGAGGCCCTGGTGTTCAACCCAGACAGCACCTTACA